>NC_080576.1:84022818-84328003 GCF_029962835.1 Magnolia sinica | reverse complement strand
GTTGAACTTCTACTCCATATTGGTTCTATCGAGCTGCATCAAAAAGAGAATATCCAGGTATTTTACAGTCTCTGTAAATTCTTTATTTTTGGTTTCATTGAGATTGTGCTAGAAAAATCTCTGTGTTTTGGTTTGTTTGCGGTGATCTAGAAAACTCAGAGTGTGGGGTTTTTTGAATTGTGTAATCCCACTTGAAAGACACAATTGTGAGGGTTTTAGGTGAACTTGGAAAAACCTATTTTAATAGTGAGCGCTAATATCCACTATGTGAGAATATTAGGAGTGGAGTAGTTGTGTGGTTGTTTTTCTAAATAGTTGGTGTACACACAAGCGAACCACTACAATTTCTGGTCTTATGGTTTGATTGTTTATTTCTTTTTCTGGATGGTTGTAATTTCCCTTTTTACATTTGTGGAGAATATTGTAATTTCTTTTATGCAAGTGTGGGAATGTTGTAATAGCTTAGATTTCATTCCTTGCTATTTATTTCTTTATTCCTCTGTATCAGTTTGAGTTTTTGATATACAGACCTTTTTAGGAATCAGGTTGTCCTACCATAAACCTTTGGTTTTTGGTGTAAGGTTGTCCTTAGAACAACATCTGTATTAATCTCTCAATACTTATACATTTGAGATAGTATTTATTTTCAGCATTGTCAGATTGTTTATTGCTATCATTATTTATATTTTGATTAAATTCCGCTGTTAATTTTTAATTTGGCATAGTCTTATTCACCTTCCCCCCCCCCCCTCTAGGACTTAATAGCTCGGCCTTTTCAAGTGGTATCAGAGCCTAATAGCTCGCTTTTAATTCTTTTTTGGATTTATTTCCTAAGCTAATCGATCTGAGCTATTTGAGATATCAAATTTTGATAGCCTTTCAGTCACTAGGCCTTCACCATTTGATGGCTCCAATTATCCCTATTGAAAAGCCAAAATGAGGATTTTCTTAAAATCTATAGATGAGAACGTGTGACAAGCCACAGTGACTGAATGAACCCTTCCCACCACTTAAGTAACTGGTATCGATGGATCCAAATCTATGAAAGTCACGCCTTATTTTTCTTGGACCACTCTTCAGAAAAATGAGAGTAGTGCCAATGCAAAGGCTTTAAATGTCATAACTTGCGCACTATCACCGGATGAATTCAAGAGAATTATATCCTGTGTTACTACAAAGCATGCTTGGGATATTTTAGAAATGACACATGAGGGAACAATAATTGTCAAGAAATTTAAAGTTCAAAACCTCACAACCAAATTTGAGAAAATACGTATGGAGGAAAGTGAAACTTTCATGGACTTTTATATTAGATTGAATGACATTGTCAACTCTATATGGGGTCTTGGTGATAAAATCCCAGAAAGTAAAGTTTATGCAAAGATACTACGCTCACTCCCTGAATGGTTCAATTCAAAGGTGACCGCGATCCAGGAACTTCGTGATATGGATAATATGAGGGTAGAAGAATTAGTTGGTTCTTTACAAACCTATAAGTTAACTTTTAAAGCTCCTAAAGGTAAATCTATCACCCTTAAATCTTCTAAATGTATTTCTCAAGAAAATAGTAATTCTGATTTAGAAAATTTTGAAGATGATATGGCCCTTTTAGCTAAAAAGTTTTATAAGATTTTCAAAAGTAAAAAGAGGGTTGATTTTCAAAAACCTAATGAAAAGAAAATATCGAAATCTAAAACCTGGAAATCTTTAAAAGATAGTCAATGTTACAACTGCCATGAATATGGGCATCTAGCAAACAAGTGTCTTAAAAAGGACAAACTTAAAAAGAAAGGTATGTTGGCTACTTAGGATGAATCTTCTGGCTCTGAAGCCTCTTTTGAATCAAAAGATTCTGAAACCGAGTCGGGTAATGAAGTTAAAGCCCTTATGACTCTAGCCAAGTTCACTTTTTCAAATCATGATGATTCAACTAGTGAAAAAAATCTAAATAGTGATCATGAAAATGAAGAAGATCTTCAAGATGCTTATAATGCCCTTTACAAGGAGAGTTGTAAAATTTCTGTTAAACTTAAACTTCAAAAATAAAGTTTTCAAAACTTAAAGAAAATTTTGATTCTCTTGTTTTAGAAAAATCTCACATTTCAGATTGTTTTGAAAAAATGAAGTGCAACTTGGATTTCAAAAACTCCCAAGTTGAAAACTTAAAATCTAAAAATGAAAAGCTAAAACTTGAAATCTCTTCACTTTTGAGTTTAAAGGACACATGGAAGTATGCAAGGTGATCCTAAGTTAGAAAAACTATTATCCGGATCCAGAAAAAGTGGCGACCAATCTGAATTGGGCTATGACAAAAGTATTCCTCCCAAACATAAGAATACTCCTCCTAAGTTTGTGAAAGGAGAGTCTTCAAACTAGAAAGGGAAAAACCTAAATCAAAGCTGTAACACCCCGTACCTTCAATACATGGGTGTTACCTTTTAAACCCACACTAAACTAAAAATTACTTGGGTTAACTAAAACGTGAACTCGACATACGCAGGATGGGGATTCCCGTCGACATTAGAGCCATCCATCAGGGTCTCAAGGAGCAAGAATACTCCCTACGACAATCAGGAAGGTGAGACCACTCGAACACTCAAAGTTGAAGCCATTATGCTAATTAATTCTGGTGCAACACACTTGTCACTAACACTTTAGAATTCGTTAGCTACAAACGAAGCTTTCATCATAACTAATACCCTATATTAACCGTTGAAAAAGTTTGTCAGGCCCACCTGATCGGTGGATCACGACCTATGGGCCAATGATGGCCCAAGGATATATGTAACAGGCCACCCAGGACTCACTATCAACCCAAAGTGAACCAGGATCCCTGGGTACTGTTCCCCAATGCAAATGAACGGAGTAGATCATGGTAATCACATTTCAGCGGACCCCTACACAATGCATGTACACAAAGGGTGCTTGGGTACGAGGTGTACTAAACCCAATGCTCGGTCAAACTAGCTCTGACCGAGCATTTCACAAATATCTTCCGCCCTTTCTCTCTCTGTTTCAAACCGACCCACTTCAAGCCTGTAAGTGGGCCACCACAACCATTTTTCGAGCATTATAAACCGTTCAAATCTTTCATGGGACCCACACGATCAAAACGGTATAGCCGTTTGATCATTTGTAAACGGACGAAGGAGATTGAACGCCACCGTCCAATCCATGCCAAAAACAGACCGACCGAGGGCCTGTGAAAAGAGGGAGAGAGAAGCCGACTTCCTCTTTGGGAAGGGCAAAGCTCAGCCGTCCACGGTGAGGACGATCACAACCGTCCATCCCTCTCTCACTGGCTATAAAAGGAGGGCACTGTAGCCCTTAAAATCTACTCCAAGAGAAAGAGAAAGAGAGTGTAGGAGAAACAGAGAGTTGGGAGCTGAGAGTGTGAGAAGGTGAGAGAGACAAACCTGGTGCCGCACTGCGTCAACCTGACCCATGCAAGTAGAGTCGAGTCAGTGTAGTCCGGTCGAGTCAAGTTAAGAAAGAGAGTGAGTGAGGGAAGAAGAAAAAGGAGAAACAGGGGAACCGACCCAGGTGAGATAGGCTGTAACTGTTCTGGGGGAAAACATTTTCCTTTTGCTCGTTTCTCATTTCTTGATAGCCCCTCCTCTAGTCGCTTCTCATTTTTTTTACTCTGTAGCATTAGCTAGTGGTAGGTAATGTTCACCTGGAAACAAATGGTGGCTATAACTCGGGTCTGAGATTAGCCAAATAATGGCTGAAATCCGACCAAGAGAGAGAGTGGAAGACGACCCAGTCTCAGACCGAGATCGAGCCAATCAATGGCCGTGGGACAGTCTGAGGAAGTGGTGTCGGTGGGTCCCTGTTTTGGGCTAGGACTGAGCCAACAAATGGCCCTGTTCCGGGCTGAAATCTGACCTAACCAGAGACCTCTATTTCGGGCTGAGATCCAGCCAAACAATGACTGGGATCGAAGCCAAACCAAAGCTCTGTTTGGAGCTAGTAGCACGTGTTGCAAATGGGCCATGCAACGGCCCTGTTCGGGAGCTGAAACCGACCGAGAAATGGTTGGGTTTCAGTCAGGGAATGGACCTAAATGGTGACCGTATGCTAGGCTAAGGTCAAGTAGTGTGAAGCTCTGTTTTGTGTTGGAGACAAGCTAATCAATGGCTGCCTTCCGAACTAAGAAGTCGGGCTAAACAATGGCTGGGATTTGGACTGAAAACCAACCCAACTGAAGCTCTGTTTTAAGCTGAATATGGGTTAAACAATGGCCAGTGTTCTGAGATAAAACGATGGCTAAACATGGCCCTGCATGAAGGCTACCTGACTCAGCTCCGACGGCAGGAAGATGGGTCGACACCATGTCAATCCATGGTTGGGAAGATGACCTCGAACTAGGCCGCAAACAGACCTTCATGCGGCTGGAAACTTGCCTCAGTCGGCCTTGCTGAAGGAAGTGCATGGAGTCACGTAGGCTCCTTTTTCGGGGAACTGTACGCAGCAGATGGGCGCACCATCAGACAGTCTTAGTGGGCTACATCAACCAGGGGCCCTATGCTGACTGTAGGCCCCACCAATGTACTGATGGCTTGCACTAGTCATGGACCCACCCTGAGGTTAGGATCCACCCCAACCGTCCATCAAGGGCGTTGCAAAGATCCTTAGGCTGGACGTCCCTCAAAAAGCCCACCGCTGGTCGATTGACAGCTAACGTGGGCTGTCATATTGCACATGTCCGTATACATTCACGTGATGTATCCTAAGAGGTGGGTCCCGCATACCGTGTGCATCCATCCATGCCACCCAACAGGGTTGGGGCCCACCAATCACATGGGACCCACCCGTGAAGTGCATAAGTGGTGTGTGTGCGCCAGAATGTTGAAACAGACGACGCCGAATGCTCCTCTGCCAATCAATTCACGTAAATGGATTGTAAAAAGTTGAGATCTCATCAGCTATGATGAGTCTGGGAAATCCGAATAGTCCACATGAAGCAGCACCTCATAAAACCCCTTGGTTTCAAATTTTACTTTAAATCGAAACTTCGGTGGGCCACAAGGAATGAAAACAGTTTCTTCCTTTAAATTGAAATTATTCTTGCTATGGCCCACCAGAATCTTGGGTCATGGTGAAAACTCACGCCCTGAGGTTTCTTGGGATTCTACATCTTATGGACTGTTCGAATTTGACACCCATGTTTACGCAGGACCCACACGTGAAGTAAATTGGCCGTGCATGCATGCACCAGGGAGTGAAGATATGTCAGTTCATGTACGCCACTGCAAAATTTTGAGATATCCCCATGGCTGATGAATCTAGAAAATCTAAATGGTTCACTTGAAGCAAAACCTCATAAAACCCCCTGGTTCCCATTTTTACGTTGAACCAAAACTTGGGTGGGCCATGATTAATGCAAACAATTTCTTCCCTTGAAAGTGCATTTATCTTTGCTATGGCCCACCAGAATCTTAGATCAGGATGAAAATTTACCTCCTAAGGTTTCTTGGGATTCCACATCTTATGGACCGTTCGGATTTGGAACCCATGTCACAAGTGTGAAGGAGCGCACCTGTATTCGTATCTGCATAGTGAGTCCTACATGTGTGGGACCCACTTTTGTGCACGCTGGATACAGACCGTCCCGGGGTCTGAATGTGGTGTGCCTGGACACACATCCACACCGTCCATACAGAACTCGTGTGATACATGTATAATACACATATATATGTACGTACGTACTGTAGGTTGCAATATCATATACATAACGGATATAGGGATACATTGTGTGATGCATATGTACTGTATACAGTGTGTACATGTATACCACGTGAGATGTTATGTATGTGGTGTATACATTATATGCCATGGATACATACCTCGGATATATAAGGTATGCATATATATATATATATATGTATATATATGCTATGTGCTACGTATGTAATGAATACATGTATATTACATGATGAACCCGTCCTAAGGATCTAAGGAGAAGGATGAGGCTGATCTAGTGATCAAGTGGGCCCTGACTGGACCCAGTTTAATTAAAAACAAGGGTTTATGCTTAGTGAGTTTGATTGCCTTGAGTACAGCCTAAGACAACCTCGGTCCAGGGTCTTCCTACCCTCCACCTATTCTTATCTGATCAAATTGGTGACTCATTATTTATTATAAATAAATTGCAGGGAGTCACGTGGGTGGTGTAAGTGCACCATCTCCCCAAGGAAAATTGCCCCTAGGAGCATTCTACGAATTGACTGGTGATGATTCTTTCCCCTTAAGCTTTCCACCCTTAACTAGACCAGAAATAGTAGCTTTATTAGAGTACATGGCTAGCTAGACTAATGATAAATTGTGTGTGGAAATAAACTGTATTCACTTGATTTATCTGTTTAAACATGATAATTCTCATGCTTACTATTGTTTAGATTCTTGATTTTCTCTGAACTGCTTAAGTGAATAATCTAGTCCTTTAATGTCATATAAATTCAGTTGTTATATATCGATAGGAATACATGTGTCATTCCTTATTTCTCTTTCATATTGCAAGATATGTTGCTATGACACACACTGCTAAAATCTCTCCATGGGAAGTCCTAGTAAAGGAGAGTCTGTGCTTGGGGTGTAACTAGATTGGTTATGACGTGAGTAAGCCCCTAACATGGAGGTTTTGGTTGTGGTGCTTAACCATGGGGTTTACCATTCATGTGTGGTTTCACCTTAACTGACTTGGGATGGACTCCATGACCCTTCTAAAGACCGATGTTTACTCATTTTTAAATCATTCATGCCGACATGTTTAAATCACCACTTTTGGTAATTTCAACCGTTCACCCCTTGTCGGCATTGGTGGTATCCCCTTATGTTGAATTGATTGACCATATGTTAGTAGGTGTTACACACACCCTAAGACGGTAGTCTCATGGGCCGGGGATGGTGGTAATGGGACACTATGCTCGAGCCATTGGCCTACGCTGGGCCATGTGCTCCCCGTAGTGACCATGAGCTTATTTAAATTGGCTGTTTGCAAATGGACTAATAATGGGCTGACAAGTCATGCATACATGGCATGTTTCGATGACTTAGATCACTCTGCCCTGTGATTACGCTGAATGTTGCGCTTATGACCAGTCATTCGATGATGATATTGACTTGGATTATCATGCCCTGCGATTATGCTGAATGTTGCGCTGATGACCAGTCTTATCCCTGGGTGATGACCCCAATGTCCATCCGGATATTTTTCTCGGGACATAGGCCGTCTGGATGTTTTACTCGGGCCGACGATTGCATTCATACATTCATGCATTTAAAAAGACTGCATCTACTGTGTTTTGGATTATCTGTATGCTTTTATGTTATTCCTTGTTTAGGGCGGCGGTGTGTAATCTTAGCGGGAGATCACACTGAGTTGGCCACTCATTCATCAATATTCAACCGTACAGAGGACATAGGGACAGAGGGAGTCGCGGAGGAGCCGGAGGCGAAGGAGGCCGAGGAGGAAGCTTACAATGAGGAACCGTAGCAGGAGGCAGTTGCTTATTTTGGATTGAATCAGTAGCCTATTTGTTTATTAACATTTCAGTTCATTTTGAGAATTAAAGTTTTGTATATGGGCCCCAGCTGAGCGGCCCATGATATTATTATTGCTTGGGTTTTATCTATACTACGCTTGGTTCCGTTAATCGCACTTTGATTTGAATTTGATTATCCTTATGTTTATCAGTTAACACCTGGGTTTTTAAGAAATGAGTGATATACTCGGGGCTCAAAAACTGAGGCGTTACAAGTGCATAAGTGGTGCGTGTGCGCCAAAATTATAAGACATGCGATGAGAAGCTTCATTGATAAAGATTGAAATCCACGATATTTCTCTTAAATGATGGCGGGAAACCAGCTAGTGATATGTAACGCCCCAGTTTTTGAGACCCGAGTATATCACTCATTTCTTGAAAACCCAGGTGTTAACTGATAAGCATAAGGATAATCAAATTCAAATCAAAGTGTGATTAACGGAACCAAACGTAGTATAGATAAAACCCAAGCAATAATAATATCATGGGCCGCTCAGCTGGGGCCCATATACAAAACTTTAATTCTCAAAATGAACTGAAATGTTAATAAACAAATAGGCCACTGATTCAATCCAAAATAAGCAGCTGCCTCCTGGTACGATTCCTCATTGTAAGCTTCCTCCTCGACCTCCGTCGCCTCCGGCTCCTCCGCGACTCCCTCTGTCCCTATGTCCTCTGTACGGTTGAATATTGATGAATGAGTGGCCAACTCAATGTGATCTCCCGCTAAGATTACACGCCGCCGCCCTAAACAAGGAATAGCATAAAAGCATACAGATAATCCAAAACATAGTAGATGCAGTCTTTTTAAATGCATGAATGTTTGAATGCAATCGTCGGCCCGGGTAAAACATCCAGACGGCCTATGTCCCAGGAAAAACATCCGGACGGACATTGGGGTCGTCACCCAGGGATAAGACTGGTCATCAACGCAACATTCAGCGTAATCACAGGGCATGATAATCCAAGTCAATATCATCATCGAATGACTGGTCATAAGCGCAACATTCAGCATAATCGTAGGGCAGAGTGATCCAAGTCATCGAAATATGCCATGTATGCATGACTTGTCAGCCCATTATTAGTCCATTTGCAAACAGCCAATTTAAATAAGCTCATGGTCACTACGGGGAGCACATGGCCCAGCGTAGGCCGACGGCTCGGGCATAGTGTCCCATTACCACCATCCCCGGCCCATGAGACTACCGTCTTAGGGTGTGCGTGGCACCTACTAACATGTGGTCAATCAATTCAACATAAGGGGATACCACCAATGCCGACTAGGGGTGAATGGTTGAAATTACTAAAAGTGGCGATTTAAACATGTCGGCATGAATGATTTAAAAACGAGTAAACATCGATGTTTAGAAGGGTCATGGAGTCCATCCCAAGTCAGTTAAGGTGAAACCATACATGAATGGTAAACCCCATGGTCAAGCACCACAACCAAAACCTCCATGTTAAGGGCTTACTCACGTCACAACCAATCTAGTTACACCCCAAGCACAGACTCTCCTTTACTAGGACTTCCCATGGAGAGATCTTAGCAGTATGTGTGTCATAGCAACATATCTTGCAATATGAAAGGGAAATAAGGAATGACACATGTATTCCTATCGATATATAACAACTGAATTTATATGACATTAAATGACTAGATTATTCACTTAAGCAGTTCAGAGAAAATTAAGAATCTAAACAATAGTAAGCATGAGAATTATCATGTTTAAATAGATAAATCAAGTGAATACAGTTTATTTCCACACACAATTTATCATTAGTCTAGCTAGCCATGTACTCTAATAAAGCTACTATTGCTGGTCTAGTTAAGGGTGGAAAGCTTAAGGGGAAAGAATCATCACCAGTCAATTCGTAGAATGCTCCTGCGGGCAAGTTTCCTTGGGGAGTTGGTGCACTTACACCACCCACGTGACTCCCTGCAATTTATTTATAATAAATAATGAGTCACCAATTTGATCAGATAAGAATAGGTGGAGGGTAGGAAGACCCTGGACCGAGGTTGTCTTAGGCTGTACTCAAGGCAATCAAACTCACTAAGCATAAACCCTTATTTTTAATTAAACTGGGTCCAGTCAGGGCCCACTTGATCACTAGATCAGCCTCATCCTTCTCCTTAGATCCTTAGGACGGGTTCATCATGTAACATACATGTATACATTGCATACGTAGCACATAGCATATATATACATATACATATATATATATATATATATATATATATATATATATACATATACATATATATATATATATATATGCATACCTTATATATCCGAGGTATGTATCCATGGCATATAATGTATACACCACATACATAACATCTCATGTGGTATATATGTACACACTGTATACAGTACATATGCATCACACAATGTATCCCTATATCTGTTATGTATATGATATTGCAACCTACAGTACGTACGTACATATATATATATGTGTATTATACATGTATCACACGAGTTCTGTGTGGACGGTGTGGATGTGTGTCCAGGCACACCACATTCAGACCCCGGGACGGTCTGTATCCAGCGTGCACAAAAGAGGGTCCCACACATGTAGGACTCACTATGCAGATACGAATACAGGTGCGCTCCTTCACACTTGTGACATGGGTTCCGAATCCGAACGGTTCATAAGATGTGGAATCCCAAGAAACCCTAGGAGGTAAATTTTCATCTTGATCTAAGATTCTGGTGGGCCATAGCAAAGATAAATGCACTTTCAAGGGAAGAAACTGTTTGCATTAATCATGGCCCACCCAAGTTTTGGTTCAACGTAAAAATGGGAACCAGGAGGTTTTATGAGGTTTTGCTCCAAGTGGACCATTCAGATTTTCCAGATTCATCAGCCATGGGGAGATCTCGAAATTTTGCAGTGGCGTACATGAACTGACATATCTTCACTCCCTGGTGCATGCATGCACGGCCAATTTACTTCACGTGTGGGTCCTGCGTAAACATGGGTGTCAAATCCGAACGGTCCATAAGATGTAGAATCCCAAAAAACCTCAGGGCGTGAGTTTTCACCATGATCCAAGATTCTGGTGGGCCATAGCAAGAATAATTTCAATTTAAAGGAAGAAACTGTTTTCATTCCTTGTGGCCCACCGAAGTTTCGGTTTAAAGTAAAATTTGAAACCAAGGGGTTTTATGAGGTGCTGCTTCATGTGGACCATTCGGATTTCCCAGACTCATCATAGCTGATGAGATCTCAACTTTTTATAATCCGTTTACGTGAACTGATTGGTAGAGGAGCATTCGGCGTCCTCTGTTTCAACGTTCTGGCGCGCACACACCACTTATGCACTTCACGGGTTGGTCCCATGTGATTGGTGGGCCCCAACCCTGCTGGGTGGCATGGATGGATGCACACGGTATGCGGGACCCACCTCTTAGGATACATCACGTGAATGTATACGGACATGTGCAATATGGCAGCCCACGTTAGCTGTCAATCGACTAGCGGTGGGTTTTTTTAGGGACGTCCAGCCCAGGGATCTTTGCAATGCCCTTGATGGACGGTTGGGGTGGATCCTGACCTCAGGGTGGGTCCATGACCAGTGCAAGCCATCAGTACATTGGTGGGGCCTACAGTCAGCATAGGGCCCCTGGTTAGTGCAGCCCACTATCATTTTGGGTGAGGCCCACCTGCATTTATGAAGGGCCCACCAACTCTTTACGTGGAGGCAGGCTCCTCGTTGGAGCTGTCTCCTCGCCAGGCTCTGCTGCAGCTGGATTCTTAGGACCTACTCATGTCCTAACCGTTCATACGGTGTGGCCCACTGAGACTGTCTGATGGTGCGCCCATCTGCTGCGTATAGTTCACCGAAAAAGGAGCCTATGTGACTCCATGCACTTCCTTCAGCAAGGCCGACTGAGCCACGTTTCCAGCCGCATGAAGGTCCGTTTACGGCCTAGTTTGGGGTCATCTTCCTAGCCATGGATTGGCATGGTGTCGACCCATCTTCCTGCCGTCGGAGCTGAGTCAGGTAGCCTTCATGCAGGGCCATGTTTGGCCATCATTTTAGCTCAGAACACTGGCCATTGTTTGACCCATATTCAGCTTAAAACAGAGCTTCAGTTGGGTTGGTTTTCAGTCCAAATCCCAGCCATTGTTTAGCCTGACTTCTTAGTTCGGAAGGCAGCCATTGATTGGCTTGTCTCCAACACAAAGCAGAGCTTCACACTACTCGACCTTAGCTTGGCATACGGTCACCATTTAGGTCCGTTCCCTAACTAAAACCCAACCATTTCTCGATCGGTTTCAGCTCCCGAATAGGGCTGTTGCATGGCCCATTTGCAACACGTGCTACTAGCTCCAAACAGAGCTTTGGTTTGGCTTCGATCCCAGTCATTGTTTGGCTGGATCTCAGCCCGAAATAAAGGTCTCTGGTTGGGTCGGATTTCAGCCCGGAACAGGGCCATTTGTTGGCTCAGTCCTAGCCCAAAACAGGGACCCACTGACACCACTTCCTCAGACTGTCCCACGGCCATTAATTAGCTCGATCTCGGTCTGAGACTGGGTCGTCTTCCACTCTCTCTCTCAGTCGGATTTCAGCCATTATTTGGCTGATCTCAGACCTGAGTTACAGCCACCATTTGTTTCCAGGTGAACATTACCTACCACTAGCTAATGCTACAGAGTAAAAAAAATGAGAAGCGACTAGAGGAGGGGCTATCAAGAAATGAGAAACGAGCAAAAGGAAAATGTTTTCCCCTGGAACAGTTACAACCTATCTCACCTGGGTCGGTTCCCCTGTTTCTCCTTTTTCTTCTTCCCTCACTCACTCTCTTTCTTAACTTGACTCGACCGGACTGCACTGACTCGACTCAACCTGCATGGGTCGGGTCGACGCAGTGCGACACCAGGTTTGTCTCTCTCACCTTCTCACACTCTCAGCTCCCAACTCTCTGTTTCTCCTACACTCTCTTTCTCTTTTTCTTGGCGTAGATTTTAAGGGCTATAGTGCCCTCCTTTTATAGCCAATGAGAGAGGGATGGACAGTTGTGATCGTCCTCACCGTTGACGGCCGAGCTTTGCCCTTCCCAAAGAGGAAGTCGGCTTCTCTCTCCCTCTTTTCACAGGCCCTCGGTCGGTCTATTTTTGGCATGGATTGGACGGTGGCGTTCAATCTCCTTCGTCCGTTTACAAATGATCAAACGGCTATACCGTTTTGATCGTGTGGGTCCCATGAAAGATTTGAACGGTTTATAATGCTCGAAAAATGGTTGTGGTGGCCCACTTACAGGCTTGAAGTGGGTCGGTTTAAAACAGAGAGAGAAAGGGCGGAAGATATTTACGAAATGCTCGGTCAGAGCTAGTTTGACCGAGCATTGGGTTTAGTACACCTCGTACCCAAGCACCCTTTGTGTACATGCATTGTGTAGGGGTCCGCTGAAATGTGATTACCATGATCTACTCCGTTCATTTGCATTAGGGAACAGTACCCAGGGATCCTGGTTCACTTTGGGTTGATAGTGAGTCCTGGGTGGCCCGTTACATATATCCTTGGGCCATCATTGGCCCATAGGTCGTGATCCACCGATCAAGTGGGCCTGACAAACTTTTTCAACGGTTAATATAGGGTATTAGTTATGATGAAAGCTTCGTTTGTAGCTAACGAATTCTAAAGTGTTAGTGACAAGTGTGTTGCACCAGAATTAACTAGCATAATGGCTTCAACTTTGAGTGTTCGAGTGGTCTCACCTTCCTAATTGTCGTAGGGAGTATTCTTGCTCCTTGAGACCCTGATGGATGGCTCTAATGTCGATGGGAATCCCCATCCTGCGTATGTCAAGTTCACGTTTTAGTTAACCCAAGTAATTTTTAGTTTAGTGTGGGTTTAAAAGGTAACACCCGTGTATTAAAGGTACGGGGTGTTACAGTCTACCCTCCTAAAAAAAAATTTCACCCTCGAAATTACCTAAGGTGTGTTACTGAATAGGTGAGGGTACTTTTCCTTAACTTCCGCTTCTCGTTCCCATGTTGCTTCTTCCTCCCCATGATGTGACCAAAGAACCTTGACTAGAGGTATAGTCTTTGTAAGTAGGACCTGCTCCTTGTGGTCTAAGATACGGATGGGTTCCTCTGTGTAGGAGGCATCATCTGTCAGCTCAATCTGCTCCCAACTAACGATATGCGATTCGTCTAGTGTATACTTCTTCAGCATGGATATGTGGAAGACATTGTGAATACTGGCCAGTGCAGTTGGCAGTGCAAGGCGGTATGCTACGGCTCCCACACGATCTAAGATATCGAAAGGCCCGATGAAACGTGGTGCTAGCTTCCCTTTCTGACCGAACCTCATCAGACCCTTCATAAGTCACACCTTCAGAAATACGTGGTCGCCGACTGTAAACCCAGGTCGTGACGTCGGTTATCCGCATAGCTCTTCTGTCTACTCTGGGCGGTGCGCAGACATTTTCTGACCACGTCAATGACCTGAGTAGTAGCCTGAACCAACTCCGGACCCAACAAGCTTCTTTCTCCTATTTTTGCCCAACATTGAGGGGCTCAGCAAGGGCGACCATAAAGAGCTTCATACGGTGCCATGCCTATGCTGGACTGGAAACTGTTGTTGTATGCAAACTCTGCCAGTGCCAGGTGGTCGTCCCAGTTGCCCTGAAAGTCTAGGATGCATGCTCTCAGCATATCTTCTAAGATCTGGTTCACCCGCTCAGTCTGCCCATTTGTCTGAGGGTGAAACGCCGTACTGAACTTGAGTTCCATGCCCAATTCTTCCTGCAGTCTCTTCCAGAAGGCAGAAGCAAAATCTAAAGTCTCGATCTGAAATAATTTCCTGCAGAACCCCGTATGAACGCACGACTTCCCGAACGCATAACTTTGCCAAGCTTTCAGTGGAGTCTGTCGTGCGGATCGGGAGGAATCTGGCGGCCTTGGTGAACCGATCAACAATGACCCAGATTGAGTCCTGTTTCCTCTGTGTCCTAGGAAGACCAGATATAAAGTCCATCGAAATGCTATCCCACTTCCATTCTGCCAAGGGTAGTGGCCGAAGGAGGCCAGCAGGTTTGCGATGCTCGGCTTTGATCTTCTGGCACACCATGCATCTGGCCACAAAGTTGGCGATGTCCCTCTTCATATTGCTCCACCAGTACTACCTTTTTACATCATTGTACATTTTCGTGCTTCCTGGGTGGATGGCTAACTTGGAATGGTGGGCTTCCTTCATTACTTCTTTCCTTAATTCGGCGTCGTTTGGAACGCATACTCGTCCCTGATATCGAAGACCACCATCATCGCCAACCCTCCAGTCAGGCATCACTTCCTTCTTGTACTTTCCTTTCATTTTGATGAGCCATTCATCCTAGTCTTGTATGGAGATCATGTGTCGGACCAGGGTTGGCTCTGCAGTCAACAGAGCTACGTAGTCATCAGGTTCGTCGAGGGTGAGTTGGATTTCGAAGTCCTGTACAAATTTCATCATTTCCCACTCCTTGATCATCAAGGTGGTTACCAGCTCGTGCTTCTTCTTCCGACTCAGAGCATCGGCCACAGAGTTTGCCTTGCCGGGGTGGTATGAGATTTCGAAGTGGAAATCTTCAAGAATCTCCATCCACCGACGCTGACGCATGTTCAAGTCCCTCTGCGTGAATATGTATTTCAGACTCTTATGATCGCAGAATAAATGAAAATATTCTCCGTATAGGTAATGCCTCCATATTTTTAAGGCAAATACCACGGCCGCCAACTCCAGGTCATGAGTTGGGTAGTTCTCTTCGTGCTTCTTCAACTGACAAGAGGTGTAAGCGATTACTTTGTCGTTCTGCATGAGAACGCAACCAAGGCCCAACTTTGAGGCATCGCTGTATACCACGAACTTCTCTCCTTCTTGTGGGAGAGTGAGCACCGACGCAGAAGGTAATCTCATTTTCAATTCTTGGAACGCTGCCTCTGCATTTTCATCCCATGTGAACCGGGCATTCTTCTTCGTCAGTTGCGTGAGCGGTCGCGCGGTTATGGAGAATTCCTTAATAAAGTGTCGGTAGTACCCGGCCATGCCCAAGAAACTCCGAACCTTGGTCACTGTAGTGGGCTGTTCCCACTTAGATACTGCTTCCACCTTAGCTGGATCGACCGCTATTCCTTCTACTTTTACTACATGCCCTAAGAATTTCACTTCCCGTTCCCAGAACTCGCATTTGGACAACTTAGCATACAGTTGGTTATCCTTTAGCGTACTTAAGATCGTACGCAGATGCTGTTCATGCTCCTCTTGGCTCTTGGAATAGACCAAGATGTCATCAATGAACACGATCACGAACCGGTCTAGGTAAGGCATGAAGACTCGGTTCATGAGGTCCATAAAAACTGCTGGAGCATTTGTGAGACCAAAAGACATAACCAGGAACTCGTAGTGCCCGTAACGAGTTCTGAAGGCCGTCTTCGGGATGTCCTCGTCCCTGATCCTCAGCTGGTGATATCCTGACCGCAAGTCTATTTTGGAGAAGTACTTGGCGTCTTTCAACTGATCAAATAGATCATCGATACGTGGTAGGGGATATCTGTTCTTGATTGTTACATCGTTCAGTCTCCTGTAATCTATACAGAGACGCATCGATCCATCCTTTTTCTTAACAAAGAGGACCGGTGCTCCCCAGGGAGAAACACTGGGACGGATAAAGCCTTGAGCGAGTAGCTCATCAATCTGACTCCTCAACTCTTCCATCTCGCAAGGTGGCATGTGAAATGGAGGGAGTGATATAGGAGCAGTCCCTGGCTTGAGGTCGATGCAAAAGTCTATCGCTCTTTTAGGGGGTAGCTCGGGTATTTCTTGGAATACTTCAAGAAACTCTCGGACTATTAGTATTCGACTAATGGTGACTTTTGCTGACTCGGCTTCCTCTAGAGCCTGCAAGCTCTCGAACTCTCGGCATCTGCCCCCTCCTTTCACGATGAAGGAGGCACGCCCTAGGATGGATATTGTCATTATTTTGTTGTGACAATCCATGATTGCACGCACCAACGTGAGCCAGTCCATCCCGAGGATGATGTCAAACTGCTTGATCGGCATGATAATTAGGTCTACCATAACCTCGCGACTTGCGAGTGTGATGGGACATGCTCTACACATTTTATCAATTTCTACAAATTTACCCATAGGGGATGCTATAACTAAGGGGGCATGCATTCGAGTTGTGTTCAGTTCTAATCTAGATGCAATAGCAGAATCAATGAAAGATAGAGTTACACCAGAATCAAATAAAGTGAGTACAGGGGCACCGTTAATGTGGGTGGTACCATCAATGGTCTGGAGGGGGTCCTGTTCTGCCTCTGTGGGGGCGACAGCATATACTCACACAGGGGGAGCCCTCGGCTGATGTGGGGGCCCCTGTCTGGGCTATTGAGGCCTGGGCGATGCCCTTGCTGCTGTCTGGTTCTGTAGTGGTTGGTGCATCCAGGGCTGAATACCCTGATCTCTCATCCGCTGGAAGCAAGCCTGGGTGGTATGGTTCACCTTTCCACAGTAACCACAGCCTCCGCCAGGGGAAAAAGGCAGCGCTCATGCGACCAGTGGTCTAGGTCTTCCTACAGGGACAGGTGGGGTAGGAGGAGGCTGTCTCAGTCGGAATGGGGCATCCCGAGTTAGTAAGCGGGAGCGGATGGTGCGCTCAAAGTCTTTTTCTACCCTCATTGCTTTATCTACCAATTCCGGGAAGTCTCCGAAATCCCAGGTGCATAGACGGGACTGTATCCCAGGCTTCAGCCCTTCCTTGAACTTCTCCAGTTTGTATTCCTTGTCCTCGAAGGCCTTCGGCATGTATCGTGATAGCTCATCGAACTTCGCCTCGTAGTGGGGGACCGTCATATTTCCCTGTTCCAACTTCAGGAATTGTGCGATCTTCGTGCTCCGGCATGAACGTGGGAAATACTTCTCCAAGAACTTTGCCCTGAAGCCGGCCCAAGTGCATGCATAACCAGCTGGCACCCCTCTCTGCACGCTGCTCCACCAGTTCTCGGCCTCTCCCTCGAGCAGGTATACGGCTAAGGTGACCCTCTGAGAGTCAGTACACTCTAAAGGCCCCATCATCTTGGCGATTCGCGACAGCCAGTGCTCAGCCTGAACCGGGTCGGGTGCCACCCCAAAAGTCGGTGGACGGAGCCTTAAGAAATGCTCGAATATGTCGGCGCCTCGTACCTCCATATCACGTGACACTCCCCCATGACTTTGCAGGGTTTCCATCATTAAAGTGTGTAAGTCTTATTGTTGCTGCATGAAGGCAGCCTGCTGCTGCTGCATAGTTGCCGCCATCTGTGCGAAAGCTGCAGCTCCCATCGGTGTGTCCTCGTATATGTTGGCTGGTGGTTCGGCTGATGGTGTTCGTCGCCCAAAGTATGGTGAGGGCAGCCCTAATGCAAAGATCTGAGGAGAGGGAGAGTCTCCTACACCTTCCGACCTTATGTCCCCATCCGCCATTCCAGGTGGAAGGCCTGGTGTATAAACAGGGCTGCGCTCCCTTCCGTGCTCGGTTGATGGAATGGGGTGGACGTCGACCGTGTGGGCCCGACGTGATCGCATCGTTGGTGGCATGGTCTCCTGTGAGATCAGATTTCGTGGTTCAGGAATAGATGGGTAAAGAACAACTCCTAACTAGTATGAAATATTACAAGGGGGAGAATTTAGTAGTTGCATGGTGAGGGAGTTCCTTATTCAGTCAACACTTGTGGTTTGGATTTTCCAAAAGAGCTAAGGTTTTTGTTTCTAAGTTCAGATGACTAACTTATCATTTCTTAAGAAGTTCTAAGTTGTTCCTGAGGGGGCCTAAGTATTCTGTTTCTATGTTCATTCATCCTAACTAAATTTTTTTTATCTAAGTTAATCCTTTAAGGTTTGTAAGCTGGTCCCATAGCCAGGCTGTCTCATACTCCGCTTTGATACCAACTTATAATGCCCCGATTTTCGAGACCCGAGTATATCACTCATTTGTTGAAAACCCAGGTGTTAACTGAAAAGCATAAGGATAATCAAATCCAAATCAAAGTGCGATTAACAGAACCAAGCGTAGTATAGATAAAACCCAAGCAATAATAATATCATGGGCCACTCAGCTGGGGCCCATATACAAAACTTTAATTCTCAAAATGAACTGAAATGTTAATAAACAAATAGGCTACTGATTCAATCCAAAATAATCAGCTGCCTCCTGGTACGGTTCCTCATTGTAAGCTTCCTCCTCGGCCACCGTCGCCTCCGGCTCCTCCGCGACTCCCTTTGTCCCTATGTCCTCTGTGCGGTTGAATATTGATGAATGAGTGGCCAACTCAGTGTGATCTCCCGCTATGATTACACACCGCCGCCCTAAACAAGGAATAACATAAAAGCATATAGATAATCTTAAACAGTAGATGCAGTCTTTTTAAATGCATGAATGTATGATGTAATCGTTGGCCCCGGTAAAACATCCAGACGGCTTACGTCCCGGGAAAAACATCCGGACGGACATTAGGGTCGTCACCCAGGGATAAGACTGGTCATCAGCGCAACATTCAGCGTAATCACAGGGCATGATAATCCAAGTCAATATCATCATCGAATGACTGGTCATAAGCGCAACATTCAGCGTAATCACAGGGCAGAGTGATCCAAGTCATCGAAATATGCCATGTATGCATGACTTGTCAGCCCATTATTAGTCCATTTGCAACTAGCCAATTTAAATAAGCTCATGGTCACTACAGGGAGCACATGGCCTAGCGTAGGCCGACGGCTTGGGCATAGTGTCCCATTACCACCATCCCCGACCCATGAGACTACCGTCTTAGGGTGTGTGTAGCACCTACTAACATGTGGTCAACCAATTCAACATAAGGGGATACCACCAATGCCGACAAGGGGAGAACGGTTGAAATTACCAAAAGTGGAGATTTAAACATGTCGGCATGAATGATTTAAAAATGAGTAAACATCGATGTTTAGAAGGGTCATGGAGTCCATCCCAAGTCAGTTAAGGTGAAACCACACATGAATGGTAAACCCCATGGTCAAGCACCACAACCAAAACCTCCATGTTAGGGGCTTACTCACGTCACAACCAATCTAGTTACACCCCAAGCACGGACTCTCCTTTACTAGGACTTCCCATGGAGAGATTTTAGCAGTATGTGTGTCATAGCAACATATCTTACAATATGAAAGGGAAATAAGGAATGACACATGTATTCCTATCGATATATAACAACTGAATTTATATGACATTAAACGACTAGATTATTCACTTAAGCAGTTTAGAGAAAATCAAGAATTTAAACAATAGTAAGCATGAGAATTATCATGTTTAAACAGATAAATCAAGTGAATACAGTTTATTTCCATACACAATTTATCATTAGTCTAGCTAGCCATGTACTCTAATAAAGCTACTATTTCTGGTCTAGTTAAGGGTGGAAAGCTTAAGGGGAAAGAATCATCACCAGTCAATTCGTAGAATGCTCCTGGGGGCAAGTTTCCTTGGGGAGATGGTGCACTTACACCACCCACGTGACTCCCTGCAATTTATTTATAATAAATAATGAGTCACCAATTTGATCAGATAAGAATAGGTGGAGGGTAGGAAGACCCTGGACCGAGGTTATCTTAGGCTGTACGCAAGGCAATCAAACTCACTAAGCATAAACCCTTATTTTTAATTAAACTGGGTCTAGTCAAGGCCCACTTGATCACTAGATCAGCCTCATCCTTCTCCTTAGATCCTTAGGACGTGTTCATCACGTAATATACATGTATACATTACATACGTAGCACATAGCATATATATACATATATATATATATATGCATACCTTATATATCCGAGGTATGTATCCATGGCATATAATGTATACACCACATACATAACATCTCACGTGGTATACATGTACACACTGTATACAGTACATATGCATCACACAATGTATCCCTATATCCGTTATGTATATGATATTGCAACCTACAATATGTACGTACATATATATGTGTATTATACATGTATCACACGAGTTCTGTGTGGACGGTGTGGATGTGTGTCCAGGCACACCACATTCAGACCCCGGGACGGTCTGTATCCAGCGTGCACAAAAGTGGGTCCCACACATGTAGGACTCACTATGCAGATATGAATACAGGTGCGCTCCTTCACACTTGTGACATGGGTTCCGAATCCGAACGGTCCATAAGATGTGGAATCCCAAGAAACCCTAGGAGGTAAATTTTCATCCTGATCTAAGATTCTGGTGGGCCATAGCAAAGATAAATGCACTTTCAAGGGAAGAAACTGTTTGCATTAATCATGGCCCACCCAAGTTTTGGTTCAACGTAAAAATGGGAACCAGGGGGTTTTATGAGGTTCGCTCCAAGTGGACCATTCAGATTTTCCAGATTCATCAGCCATTGGGAGATGTCGAAATTTTGCAGTGGCGTACGTGAACTGACATATCTTCACTCCCTGGTGCATGCATGCACAGCCAATTTACTTCACGTGTGGGTCATGTGTAAACATGGGTGTCAAATCCGAACGGTCCATAAGATGTAGAATCCCAAGAAACCTTAGGGCGTGAGTTTTCACCATGACCCAAGATTCTGGTGGGCCATAGCAAGAATAATTTCAATTTAAAGGAAGAAACTGTTTTCATTCCTTATGGCCCACCGAAGTTTTGGTTTAAAGTAAAATTTGAAACCAAGGTGTTTTATGAGGTGCTGCTTCATGTGGACCATTCGAATTTCCCAGACTCATCATAGCTGATGAGATCTCAACTTTTTACAATCCGTTTACGTGAACTGATTGGCAGAGGAGCGTTCGGCGTCCTCTATTTCAACGTTCTAGCGCACACACACCACTTATGCACTTCACGGGTGGGTCCCATGTGATTGGTGGGCCCCAACCCTGCTGGGTGGCATGGATGGATGCACACGGTATGCGGGACCCACCTCTTAGGATACATCACGTGAATGTATACGGACATGTGCAATATGGCAGCCCACGTTAGCTGCTAATCGACCAGCGGTGGGCTTTTTGAGGGACGTCCAGCCCAGGGATCTTTGCAATGCCCTTGATGGACGGTTGGGGTGGATCCTGACCTCAGGGTGGGTCCATGACCAGTGCAAGCCATCAGTACATTGGTGGGGCCTACAGTCAGCATAGGGCTCCTGGTTGGTGCAGCCCACTGTCATTTTGGGTGAGGCCCACCTGCATTTATGAAGGGCCCACCAACTCTTTACGTGGAGGCAGGCTCCTCGTTGGAGCTGTCTCCTCGCCAGGCTCTGCTGCAGCTCAATTCTTGGGACCCATTCATGTCCCAACCGTTCATACAGTGTGGCCCACTGAGACTGTCTGATGGTGTGCCCATCTGCTGCGTACAGTTCACCGAAAAAGGAGCCTACGTGACTCCATGCACTTCCTTCAGCAAGGCTGACTGAGGCACGTTTCCAGTCGCATGAAGGTTTGTTTGCGGCCTAGTTCGGGGTCATCTTCCCAGCCATAGATTGGCATGGTGTCGACCCATCTTCCTGCCGTCGGAGCTAAGTCAGGTAGCCTTCTTGCAGGGCCATGTTTGGCCATCGTTTTAGCTCAGAACACTGGCCATTGTTTGACCCATATTCAGCTTAAAACAGAGCTTCAGTTGGGTTGGTTTTCAGTCCAAATCCCAGCCATTGTTTAGCCCGACTTCTTAGTTCGGAAGGCAGCCATTGATTGGCTTGTCTCCAACACAAAGCAGAGCTTCACACTACTCGACCTTAGCCTGGCATACGGTCACCATTTAGGTCCGTTCCCTAACTGAAACCCAACCATTTCTCGGTCGGTTTCAGCTCCCGAACAGGGCCGTTACATGGCCCATTTGCAACACGTGCTACTAGCTCCAAACAGAGCTTTGGTTTGGCTTCGATCCCAGTCATTGTTTGGCTGGATCTCAGCCCGAAATAAAGGTCTCTGGTTGGGTCAGATTTTAGCCCGGAACAGGGCCATTTGTTGGCTGCTCAGTCCTGCGATCCGTCCTTTTTCTTAACAAAGAGGACTGGTGCTCACTCTCCCACAAGAAGGAGAGAAGTTCGTGGTATGCAGCGATGCCTCGAAGTTGGGCCTTGGTTGCGTTCTCATGCAGAACGACAAAGTAATCGCTTACGCCTCTCTTCAGTTGAAGAAGCACGAAGAGAACTACCTGACTCATGACCTGGAGTTGGCGGCCGTGGTGTTTGCGTTAAAAATATGGAGGCATTACCTATACGGAGAAGATTTTCATTTATTCTGCGATCACAAGAGTCTAAAATACATATTCACGTAGAGGGACTTGAACATGCGTCAGCGTCGGTGGATGGAGATTCATAAAGATTTCCACTTCGAAATCTCATACCACCCCGGCAAGGCAAACTCCGTGGTCAATGCTCTGAGTTGGAACAAGAAGCACGAGCTGGTAGCCACCTTGATGATCAAGGAGTGGGAAATGATGAAATTTGTACAGGACTTCGAAATCCAACTCACCCTCGACGAACCTGATGACTACGTAGCTCTGTTGACTGCAGAGCCAACCCTGGTCCGACACATGATCTCCATACAAGACCAGGATGAATGGCTTATCAAAATGAAAGGAAGGTGCAAGAAGGAAGTGATGCCTGACTAGAGGGCTGGCGATGACGGTGGTCTTCGATATCAGGGACGAGTATGCGTTCCAAACGACGCCGAATTAAGGAAAGAAGTAATGAAGGAAGCCCACCATTCCAAGTTAGCCATCCACCCAGGAAGCACGAAAATGTACAATGATGTAAAAAGGCAGTACTGGTGGAGCAATATGAAGAGGGACATCGCCGACTTTGTGGCCAGATGCATGGTGTGCCAGAAGATCAAAGTCGAGCATCGAAAACCTGTTGGCCTCCTTCAGCCACTACCCTTGGCAGAATGGAAGTGGGATAGCATTTCGATGGACTTTATATCTGGTCTTCCTAGGACACAGAGGAAACACGACTCAATCTGGGTCATTGTTGATCGGTTGACCAAGGCCGCCAGATTCCTCCCGATCCGCACGACAGACTCCACTGAAAGCTTGGCAAAGTTATACGTTCGGGAAGTCGTGCGTTCATACGGGGTTCTGCAGGAAATTATTTCAGATCGAGACTTTAGATTTTGCTTCTGCCTTCTGGAAGAGACTGCAGGAAGAATTGGGCATGGAACTCAAGTTCAGTACGGCGTTTCACCCTCAGACAAATGGGCAGACTGAGCGGGTGAACCAGATCTTAGAAGATATGCTGAGAGCATGCGTCCTAGACTTTCAGGGCAACTGGGACGACCACCTGGCACTGGCAGAGTTCGCATACAACAACAGTTTCCAGTCCAGCATAGGCATGGCACCGTATGAAGCTCTTTATGGTCGCCCTACGACAATCAGGAAGGTGAGACCACTCGAACACTCAAAGTTGAAGTCATTATGTTAGTTAATTCTGGTGCAACACACTTGTCACTAACACTTTAGAATTCGTTAGCTACAAACGAAGCTTTCATCATAACTAATACCCTATATTAACCGTTGAAAAAGTTTGTCAGGCCCACCTGATCGGTGGATCACGACCTATGGGCCAATGATGGCCCAAGGATATATGTAACGGGCCACCCAAGACTCACTATCAACCCAAAGTGAACCAGGATCCCTGGGTACTGTTCCCCAATGTAAATGAACGGAGTAGATCATGGTAATCACATTTTAGCGGACCCGTACATAGTGCATGTACACAAAGGGTGCTTGGGTACGAGGTGTACTAAACCCAATGCTCGGTCAAACTAGCTCTGACCGAGCATTTCGCAAATATCTTCCGCCCTTTCTCTCTCTATTTCAAACCGGCCCACTTCAAGCCTGTAAGTGGGCCACCACAACCATTTTTCGAGCATTATAAACCGTTTAAATCTTTCATAGGACCTACACGATCAAAATGGTATAGCCGTTTGATCATTTGTAAACGGATGAAGGAGATTGAACGCCACCGTCCAATCCATGCCAAAAACAGACCGACCGAGGGCCTATGAAAAGAGGGAGAGAGAAGCCGACTTCCTCTTTGGGAAGGGCAAAGCTCGGCCGTCCACGGTGAGGACGATCACAACCGTCCATCCCTCTCTCACTGGCTATAAAAGGAGGGCACTGTAGCCCTTAAAATCTACGCCAAGAGAAAGAGAAAGAGAGTGTAGGAGAAACAGAGAGTTGGGAGCTGAGAGTGTGAGAAGGTGAGAGAGACAAACCTGGTGCCGCACTGTGTCGACCTGACCCATGCAAGTAGAGTCGAGTCAGTGTAGTCCGGTCGAGTCAAGTTAAGAAAGAGAGTGAGTGAGGGAAGAAGAAAAAGGAGAAACAGGGGAACCAACCTAGGTGAGATAGGGTGTAACTGTTTCGGGGGAAAACATTTTCCTTTTGCTCGTTTCTCATTTCTTGATAGCCCCTCCTCTAGTCGCTTCTCATTTTTTTTTACTCTGTAGCATTAGCTAGTGGTAGGTAATGTTCACCTGGAAACAAATGGTGGCTGTAACTCGGGTCTAAGATCAGCCAAATAATGGTTGAAATCTGACCGAGAGAGAGAGTGGAAGACAACCCAGTCTTAGACCGAGATCGAGCCAATCAATGGCCGTGGGACGGTCTGAGGAAGTGGTGTCGGTGGGTCCCTGTTTTGGGCTAGGACTGAGCCAACAGATGGCCCTGTTCCGGGCTGAAATCCGACCCAACCAGAGACCTCTATTTCGGGCTGAGATCCAGCCAAACAATGACTGGGATTGAAGCCAAACCAAAGCTCTGTTTGGAGCTAGTAGCACGTGTTGCAAATGGGCCATGCAACAGCCCTGTTCGGGAGTTGAAACCGACCGAGAAATGGTTGGGTTTCAGTTAGGGAACGGACCTAAATGGTGACCGTATGCCAGGCTAAGGTCGAGTAGTGTGAAGCTCTGCTTTGTGTTGGAGACAAGCCAATCAATGGCTGCCTTCCGAACTAAGAAGTCGGGCTAAACAATGGCTGGGATTTGGATTGAAAACTAACCCAACTGAAGCTCTATTTTAAGCTGAATATGGGTCAAACAATGGCCAGTGTTCTGAGCTAAAACGATTGCCAAACATGGCCCTGCATGAAGGCTACCTGACTCAGCTCCGACGGCAGGAAGATGGGTCGACACCATGCCAATCCATGGTTGGGAAGATGACCCCGAACTAGGCTGCAAACGGACCTTCATGCGGCTGGAAACATGCCTCAGTCGGCCTTGCTGAAGGAAGTGCATGGAGTCGCGTAGGCTCCTTTTTCGGTGAACTGTACGCAGCAGATGGGCGCACCATCAGACAGTCTCAGTGGGCCACACCATATGAATGGTTGGGACATGAATGGGTCCCAGGAATCGAGCTACAGCAGAGCCTGGCGAGGAGACAGCTCCAACGAGGAGCCTGCCTCCACGTAAAGAGTTGGTGGGCCCTGCATAAATGCAGGTGGGCCTCACCCAAAATGATAGTGGGCTGCACCAACCAGGGGCCCTATGCTGACTGTAGGCCCCACCAATGTACTGATGGCTTGCACTGGTCATGGACCCACCCTGAGGTCAGGATCCACCCCAACCGTCCATCAAGGGCATTATAAAGATCCATGGGCTGGACGTCCCTCAAAAAGCCCACCACTGGTCGATTGACAGCTAACGTGGGCTGCCATATTGCACATGTCAGTATACATTCACGTGATGTATCCTAAGAGGTGGGTCCCTCATACCGTGTGCATCCATCCATGCCACCCAGCAGGATTGGGGCCCACCAATCACATGGGACCCACCCGTGAAGTGCATAAGTGGTGTGTGTGCGCCAGAACGTTGAAACAGAGGACGTCGAACGCTCCTCTGCGAATCAGTTCACGTAAACGGATTGTAAAAAGTTGAGATCTCATCAGCTTATGATGAGTCTGGGAAATCCGAATGGTCCACATGAAGCAGCACCTCATAAAACCCCTTGGTTTCAAATTTTACTTTAAACCGAAACTTCGGTGGGCCACAAGGAATGAAAATAGTTTCTTCCTTTAAATTGAAATTATTCTTGCTATGGCCCACCAGAATCTTGGGTCATGGTGAAAACTCACGCCCTAAGGTTTCTTGGGATTCTACATCTTATGGACCGTTCGGATTTGACACCCATGTTTACGCAGGACCCACACGTGAAGTAAATTGGCTATGCATGCATGCACCAGGGAGTGAAGATATGTCAGTTCACGTACGTCACTGCAAAATTTCGAGATCTCCCCATGGCTGATGAATCTAGAAAATCTGAATGGTCCACTTGGAGCAAAACCTCATAAAACCCCCTGGTTCCCATTTTTACGTTGAACCAAAACTTGGGTGGGCCATTATTAATGCAAACAGTTTCTTCCCTTGAAAGTGCATTTATCTTTGCTATGGCCCACCAGAATCTTAGATCAGGATGAAAATTTACCTCCTAGGGTTTCTTGGGATTCCACATCTTATGGACCGTTCGGATTCAGAACCCATGTCACAAGTGTGAAGGAGCGCACCTGTATTCGTATCTGCATAGTGAGTCCTACATGTGTGGGACCCACTTTTGTGCACGTTGGATACAGACCGTCCCAGGGTCTGAATGTGGTGTGCCTGGACACACATCCACATCGTCCACACAGAACTCATGTGATACATGTATAATACACATATATATGTACGTACGTATTGTAGGTTGCAATATCATATACATAACGGATATAGGGATACATTGTGTGATGCATATGTACTGTATACAGTGTGTACATGTATGCCACGTGAGATGTTATGTATGTGGTGTATACATTATATTCCATGGATACATACCCCGGATATATAAGGTATGCATATATATATATATGTATATATATATGCTATGTGCTACGTATGTAATGTATACATGTATATTACGTGATGAACACGTCCTAAGGATCTAAGGAGAAGGATGAGGCTGATCTAGTGATCAAGTGGGCCCTGACTGGACCCAGTTTAATTAAAAACAAGGGTTTATGCTTAGTGAGTTTGATTGCCTTGAGTACAGCCTAAGACAACGTCGGTCCAGGGTCTTCCTACCCTCCACCTATTCTTATCTAATCAAATTGGTGACTCATTATTTATTATAAATAAATTATAGGGAGTCACGTGGGTGGTGTAAGTGCACCACCTCCCCAAGGAAACTTGCCCCCAGGAGCATTCTACGAATTGACTGGTGATGATTCTTTCCCCTTAAGCTTTCCACCCTTAACTAGACCAGAAATAGTAGCTTTATTAGAGTACATGGCTAGCTAGACTAATGATTAATTGTGTGTGGAAATAAATTGTATTCACTTGATTTATCTATTTAAACATGATAATTCTCATGCTTACTATTGTTTAGATTCTTGATTTTCTCTGAACTGCTTAAGTGAATAATCTAGTCCTTTAATGTCATATAAATTCAGTTGTTATATATCGATAGGAATACATGTGTCATTCCTTATTTCCCTTTCATATTGCAAGATATGTTGCTATGACACACATACTGCTAAAATCTCTCCATGGGAAGTCCTAGTAAAGGAGAGTCCGTGCTTGGGGTGTAACTAGATTGGTTGTGACGTGAGTAAGCCCCTAACATGGAGGTTTTGGTTGTGGTGCTTGACCATGGGGTTTACCATTCATGTGTGGTTTCACCTTAACTGACTTGGGATGGACTCCATGACCCTTCTAAACACCGATGTTTACTCATTTTTAAATCATTCATGCCGACATGTTTAAATCACCACTTTTGGTAATTTCAACCGTTCACCCCTTGTCGGCATTGGTGGTATCCCCTTATGTTGAATTGATTGACCACATGTTAGTAGGTGCTACACACACCCTAAGATGGTAGTCTCATGGGCCGGGGATGGTGGTAATGGGACACTATGCCCGAGCCGTTGGCCTACGCTGGGCCATGTGCTCCCCGTAGTGACCATGAGCTTATTTAAATTGGTTGTTTGCAAATGGACTAATAATGGGCTGACAAGTCATGCATACATGGCATATTTCGATGACTTAGATCACTCTGCCCTGTGATTATGCTGAATGTTGCGCTTATGACCAGTCATTCGATGATGATATTGACTTGGATTATCATGCCCTGCGATTACGCTGAATGTTGCGCTGATGACCAGTCTTATCCCTGGGTGACGACCCAAATGTCCGTCCGGATGTTTTTCCCGGGACATAGGCCGTCTGGATGTTTTACCTGGGCCGACGATTGTATTCATACATTCATGCATTTAAAAAGACTGCATCTGCTGTGTTTTGGATTATCTGTATGCTTTTATGCTATTCCTTGTTTAGGGTGGCAGCGTGTAATCTTACCGAGAGATCACATTGAGTTGGCCACTCATTCATCAATATTCAACCGTACAGAGGACATAGGGACAGAGGGAGTGGCGGAGGAGCCAGAGGCGATGGAGGCCCAGGAGGAAGCTTACAATGAGGAACCGTACCAGGAGGCAGCTGCTTATTTTGGATTGAATCAGTAGCCTATTTGTTTATTAACATTTTAGTTCATTTTGAGAATTAAAGTTTTGTATATGGGCCCCAGCTGAGCAGCCCATGATATTATTATTGCTTGGGTGTTATCTATACTACGCTTGGTTCCGTTAATCGCACTTTGATTTGGATTTGATTATCCTTATGCTTATCAGTTAACACTTGGGTTTTCAAGAAATGAGTGATATACTCGGGTCTCGAAAACCGGGGCGTTACAAAAACTATTCTAAAAATGATAAAACTTTTCAATCCTTAAAACTTAAAAGCAACCATATCAACTAAAAAATTAGAATCGTAATCCTTTAGCTGAGAAAATTGTTGATTTACTTAAGGAGCTGTTAAAATCTAACTCAATGGGTCTATCTTATATCAACTACAAAAATAAGAAGACCAATTATACTCCTAAACCCAAGACTATAATGAAATGGGTTCCTAAAGTTACTTGCTTGGTTTCCCACACCACTTTCAAAGCTTTAAGTCATTCAAAGTGGTACCTAGACAGTGGTTGCTCCAGACACATGACAGGTGACAAAGGTCTATTCACCAATCTTAAAGACATAACTGATGGTTCAGTCACATTCGGTGATGGTAGCAACTGCAGGATTGTTGGCCAAGGTACGATCTAACTTTTTAACCTCCCTTTATTTGAGAATATTTTATATGTAGAAGGGTTAAAACATAACTTATTAAGAATTTCTTAAATAAGTGATAAGAATCATAGCGTAAAATTTACCAAGCTAGGGTGCGAAATTTTAAATAAAAATGGTTCTATAATATTAACTGGTCACAGAACTTCTGAAAACTACTACATAGTAAGTGATTCTAGCTCATCTAATCTATCGTGTTACATGGTCCATATCGATGAGACTGAGTTATGGAATAAATACCTCAGACATGTACTCTACTGCAACTTGTATAGATTGATCAAAAGAGAGTTAGTAAGAGGCTTACCCAAATTACAGAAAATAGATAAAATATGTGGCGAATGCCAGATTGGCAAGCAAACTAGGAGCTCTTACAAAAAGGTGGACTCCAATGCCACATCTAAACCGCTCGAACTCTACCTCATGGATCTTATTGGACCAACTAGAACGGAGAGTCGAGGTGGCAAGAAGTACATAGTGGTAATTGTTGATGAATTTACCAGATATAATTGGGTAGTCTTCTTAAAATATAAATCAGAAACTCTCAATGAAGTAAAAAGGGTACTTAGACGTATCCAAACTGAAAAAGAGTCTCAAGTCTGTAAGATCCATAGTGATCATGGATCAAAATTTGAAAATAGCGGTTTTAAGAAGCTTTGCAGTGATCAGGGAATATCACATGAATTCTCTGCGCCCAAAACTCAACAATAAAATGGTATAATAGAGAAAAAAATAGAGTGCTTCAAGAAATGACAAATGTAATGTTAGACAGTATGAAGCTCCCTAAAAATCTTTGGGCTGAAACTATAAATATTGCGTGTTATATAATTAACCATGTTTATACTAGAAAATAAAATTGTAAAATAGCTTATGAAATGTGGTTTGATAAGAAGCCTGTTGTCAAATACTTTCGAGTTTTTGGTAGCAAGTGCTACATTTTACGGGACCGAAAAAATCTGGGTAAGTTTGACACCAAAAGTGATGAAGGAATATTTTTAAGGTATGCTCTAAATAGTCAAGCGTATCGGGTTCTTAATAAGAGGACCGGTGTTATTCAAGAGTCTATTAATGTGGTTATTAACGATCACTTGAATACACATGTTTCAAGTTCAGAAAATGATGAAGTACTTCAAATTGATAAACCAGATAATTCATCAAGTCAAAATAACTCTGAACTGAGGACTATTAAAGATCATCCAACTAATCAGATTCTTAAAAAACCTCTCACTAGTGTGCACACTTGTAGACAACTAGAAGATATGTGTAATTACATGTGCTTTACATCTCAGATAGAATTGGCTAACGTAAAAGAAGCTCTTACTGACAAAAACTGGATAGTTGCGATGCAAGAAGAGCTTAATCAATTTGTTAGAAATGATGTTTGGTTCTTAGTTTCAAGACCTAAAGATAAACACATTATCGGAACTAAATGGATTTTTAAAAATAAGTCCGATGAACTTGGTAATATCATTAAAAACAAGGCTTGGCTGGTTGTACAAGGGTACACTCAAATTGAAGGCATCAATTATGATGAGACCTTTGCCCTAGTAGCTCGTCTTGAATCTATTATACTAATTATATCCATTGCATGCTTTAGAAAGTTCAAAATATACTAAATGGATGTAAAGAGTGCTTTCTTAAATGGCGATTTGCATGAAGAAGTGTTTGTTGAACAACCAACGGGTTTTGAAGACCCTAGGAATGTTGATCATGTCTATCACCTAAAAAAGGCTCTCTACGGTTTAAAACAAGTTCCCAAGGCATGATATGAAATGTTGACTAAGTTTTTGTTAAGTCATAATTTTCTAATAAGAAGTGTTGATAAGACATTGTTTGTGAAGAAACATAATGATCACATTTTTAATAGTGTAAATTTATGTTGATGATATTATTTATGGATCTACCTGTGTTAGCATGTGTAAGGCTCGTATTCTAGCCCGTACCGTCCCGTAGGCTTTCGTGATCCTCCTAGTAGAATTCCAGCGACCCGCGATCTTTTATTGGCAGTTGCGCGCGACCCCGAGTGGTATCCTGTATTCTAGAGTCAGCTCGACCCAAGACCTATACCCTTGCGACCGCGCAGTCGCTGCGATTCCGACGCCGCGTCTCGCTCGCCGAGGCGATACTCAGGCCAGGAAATGTGGGTCCGCGTTCGGTTCGAGAAAACACTGCGCGTCGCAATTTCCAAGAGAATCTCTAGCCTAAATGTCACATCAATCCATTAATCAAGTTTAAGTACACAACCTTATTTAGCCATCCCCTTTTCACCAACAAGGCATGGCACCCATTATTTTTTTTACCCAAAGTCAACATGCACCATCCCTCTCTCCCATCACCCATCTCTTTCTCACTCCTCTCTCTCATTTCTCTCTCATTCTCCAAACAACCCCAAGAGCTCCATCGTCCATGGCTTCCATGGAGGAGCTTGGTGTGGCCCACTCTCTACCACCCAATCCCACTCTCCAAAATTAATCTCCACCGTTCAAATGCACCATTTGGAGCTCTAGGATGCATTGATGGAAGAAGAGGTCCAAGCAGATCAAAGGTGGGTGCCATTTCTTCCTCCTTCTCTTTTTTGGTATGATGTGTGGCCCACTTGGATGGACCCCACCTTAAGGTATGTTTCACCCAAACCGTCCAAATCATGTGGACCCTACCTTATGGTGGTGGAATCACACAAACATAAGATTGATTTAAGAACGGTGGGCCACGCTCATGTGGGACCCGCCCTTATGACACGTGGGCCACCTATACGTGGGACCCACCATGATGATTGTGTTATATCCATGCTGTCCGTTGGACAGGGAGCGGCCAAGGTGGAGTGCTTGTATTGTTATGGTGGTGTAAAAAAAAAAAGAGAAAGAAAGAGTGCTTTTGGGTGGGCTGCTCATGCAGACCCCACCTTGATGTATGTATAAAATCCACGCCGTCCATTTGACTTCTCAGCTCATTTTAGGCGTTGAACCAAAACATGAGGCTGATCTGACAATCAAGCGGGCCATACCATAGGAAATAATAATGTTTACCGTTAAAATCTGCCTAAATGTTTTTATTCGCCAAAAATATGCTACATATCGGGCTTGTTTGGATGGTCTTAGGGTATGGAAGCCAATGAGTGGAGCGGATTTTTCTGATGAGGGCCCCACCTGTGAAAATCCTTGAGAAAACGGCATTTAAAAAAAAAAAAAAAAAAAACATCAAACAGCAGCAGCAGCGCTGCCACTGTCAGTACGTGCAGGCGCTGCCTGCGGCTGGCGGCGGACGGTCTGCAGGGCCGCACGGCCCTAGTTGTGGGCCCCACCGTGATGTGTTTCGACCATCAACACTATGAATTTGATGGTTCCCCACAATTCAGATGTCCATCCCAAAAATCATCCTTATACGGGACTCGGTCGGGCCACACCATCTAAAATCATGTGAAAACATGCCTAAACATATAAAATCATTTGGTGGGGCCTACCTGAGTTTTGGATGTGATTGAAACTTGGTTTGGACCTCTAAGTTTATGGGACACATATAATGGACGGAGTAGATCTGATTAATGTGGGTCCCACCTAGGATAAAAGAAAAAAAAAACATATCTATATATGCATGTATACGTTGACGTCCAGACTCCTGGACGTCCAACGTTAACATTAAATAGGGAGGCCCCCTTGGCCCCAATTGTGGACCCTACCGTGATGTATGTTCTACATCCATGCCATTCATTTAATAGGTCCCCTTTTATGATACGTTGATTCCAAAAATAAGTCATAAAAAGTTCTCGGATGGCCCACACCATCACCTTTCATGCGGTGATATGCCAAGCCACATGGAATCAACTGCTGGGGTCCACATGCAACTTGGACCCACCTGAAACTCAGTTTGGACCCTTAAATTGGTGGGACACACACAATGAACGGGTTGGATTTGTGAACTGCATCACGGTGGACCCCAGGACCACAAAATCGTACTAAAAGTTTGGTGGCAAATAAATATTACAATGGGCCAAAGGCCCACGTGACCTTATAAACTGGTTGTATGGTAAGTAAACATTGCAGTGGGCCCCTGGCCCATGCCACTTTATCAACGGATTGGATGCAAGTAAACATTTCAGTGGGTCCCATGATCGTGTGACCCTATCATCAGGTTGGGAGAAAAATAAATGTTGTAGTGGGCCCCATGTCTGTATGACCTTATCAACAGGTTTGAATGGAAATAAACATTATGGTGGGCCCCAGGTCTATATGACCTTATCAACAGGTTGGATGCAAATAAATGTTACAGTAGGCCCATGTGACCCTATGACCAGTTTGGATGGAAAAATAAACATCATGTTGGCCCCAGTTTGGATGGATAGTATGTTGGGCCCTAGGTTGGGTGGGAAGTAAACGTTTTGGTGGGTCTCACTTAAGACCCATTTATATATGTGTTGTGTCTACAATTGTGGACCTCCATCACGGAATATGTGACTTATCTATACCTTCCATCCCTATGGGACATGTGTTTCATCCAACCGTCCAACCATTTTTGAAAAAAATGATTTTTAGGTTTGGAATGAAAATAAGACAGATTTATTTATCAAGTAGACCATAGTGCACGGTGAGGATTGAACGACTCTCTTTGAAATCCTTGAGATCTTATGATTAGATTGGATGAGAAATAAATGTTATGGCGGGCCTTGGAAATTTTAGTAGTGGAAATCATAATCACCACTTATATTTGAGTGTGGCTCATTTGATATACATGTGGCCATGTGGTGTGGCCCACTTACCATATTTATGGCCCACCTTGTTATATATGAGGTCCCTGTGTTGCGGCCCATTAGATGTATTTGGGGCTCATGGGTCGAGGCCCAATATGATGTATATAAGGCCCTTTTCAATGTGTGATTCTGCCATGATAAATGTATTGTATATCCGCACCATCTACCCGTCTTGATGGCGCAGGGCCCGCTTGCTGCATGTGCTAGGCCCGCCTACACTGTACAGGCCCACCATGCTGTGTGTACTTCACCCACACCGTCCACTTGTGCGGCCCGCCTAGATGTTCGTATTTTGTATCCACCTCATCCATAATGTTGGGATAGTGCTCGACAATGTTTGGTTGGCGCCGATTTACATGGATTTGTTTGTACCAGTGCTGATCATCATACGTGGGCCATGGGTATGGTGATACACATGTTATACCCACAACTATTGAAATGATTTTTGGTGCGGCCCATACAAAGAGGCCCACCTTAATGTATTAGTGCGGCCCATTGCAACGTATTTCTGGCCTGTATGTCGTAGCCTATTGTGATATATTTCCGACCCATTTATTGAGGCCCGACTTGAATTGTATGAGGCCCATTGGTGCGGCCCAATGATGCGACCCACCGTGATGTGTATATTAGGCCCAATGGTAAGGCCCAATGTATCGACCCACCGTGATGTGTAGGCCCACGTGCTGTATGTGTAAGGCCCACCTGTGATGACTGTTTGAGGCCCACTTGTTGGATATTTGGGCCCACCTTATGTTTGACTCTATGTGGACCACTCCTTGGGAGCAATGTTGGTTAAATGTCCACATTACTGGGCAGTGATGGTTAGATGTCCACATTGTGACCCTTCCTTAGGCCTTATCAGGCCCATTCTCATCATTCTCTTCGTGGGTTAACCTAAATAAGTGGGCCCCATTTACCATGGACGGATGGCTCCATGCTACCAGATTTGATATAACCACGGCCGAGGGCTGATCTTTATATTATGGTTGATCAGATGTTCATCTATGGACCCAGTCTTGTCTATGTGACCGGTCGTCGGTGTTGATTATCGATGCTAATTGTCGGTGCTTATTATCGATGTAGATTATCGGTGTCGATTTGTCGAGGCCGATTGTCGAGACCTATATGATGTATATGTGACCCGTAGTTGAGGGCCATTGTGATATGTATTAAGCCTATGATGCATGGTCCATTTGATGTATTCAAGCCCCATGTGTAGGGCCCACATGTCCTGTATTTGAGGCCCATGGGCAAGGCCCATTGTGATGTATTCATGGCCCATGGGCAAGGCCCATCGTGATATGTATTAGGCCCATGAGCAGGGTCCACCTGTTGTGTATATGTGGCCCTTGAGTAAGACCCATTGTGTTGTATATTAGGCCCTTGTGTGAGGCCGTGGGCCCATTATATGTTTGACTCTATGTTGGCCATTCCTTGGGGGCAATGTTGGTTAAATGTCCACATAGTCGAGGTCGATTATCGATGCTGGTTGTGGATACTGGTTATGAGTATGTGGCGGCATAGCATCATGATACATGCCCATACGCATCATCTGCATGTTTGTTATGAGAGGTGGTTGATCATTGCATATGTCATTCAGCATGTTGTTATGAGACTCCCTGATAGGTGGAGGTTATCTCACATGAGCACGCGGTATGTGCAGGACTGATGCATGACTGGATTGTATGACTCATGCATCTCGCATTATGATTACTGTATGCCCTAGCGACATCAGGGCCGTAGCCTCCACAGGCATATCGTGGATGGCCAAATAGGACACCGAAAATGTTTGGTTCTAGCATACGGGCGCCATAGATGTCCCTGGGTGAAAATCCCTAAACCTCCGTGGCCAGGAGACGCCCCAACGTCGAGACCGAGTGGATACATGAGCGCCCGAGTGCCGAATACCAGGAGGCCGCGTCTCCCACTGTGTCGTGGTCGGTTGGGAGGGGGTGTGGCCTTACTCGCCCGAGGGTAGGGGGCAATACTAGGCTGAGTTTGACCAGCTCGTGAATGGGTCCACTATCGACGTGCCGGATAGGTATTGGCAGACTATTGGCAAGGCGAATAGTGAGGTTTCTTATGCTCACTTGGACTGTGCGGCTGGGAGAGCGGCAGTGCCATTTGGAGTGTACTAAACCCCGGTGATGATCCCAGAGATGAACTGTACTGATATATAGATTTAGTGAGTAGGAGTTGTATACTCATTCATGCATTCATTCATTCACTATCCACTCGGGTTGGTGGTGCATAACTATTTGTTACATGTACCTTCCCAATGGCCAGGATTTTGGTTGGGGCGCGCGACTAACCTGAGATCAGGAGTTTACCACATTGAGTCTAACTATCCAAATTTAGGTATGGGACTGGTTTGGATAGAAGTCCCTTGTGATGGACCCCATAGCTTGCGATACTACGTACCATCATCCCGACTTCACACTCCAGTATGGTCATTCCATTCGCACCGCATATTGCAGAACATTCATGGCATATGGCATTTTGGGCTATTGAGTCTCTGCATTTATATGGTTTAGGTACGGCTGACGCTATTCCTGTTACTCATCAGGAATGTATATTGTATTGTATCCTCTGCATCTGATATTTAGCTATCTATGATTCCTCATTTGCATAGTGGTTCTATATTGTATATTCTGACATTGATTGACTCATGGACTTGTCTGTACTTTCGCTTACTCTGTTATCGTATGATCTTGTCAATATTCCTGCTTACTCTGATAATTCATGATCTTATCAATATATTTCTGCTTATTCCGATATTGTATGATTTATGGATTACCGGTATTTTTGGTCTTATATAATGATGTCATTATGTTGAATACTTGGCACTTACCTTGTACACACTTACACCACCCTCTAAGCTTTCTATAAGCTTATGCATGATAGATGCGTGCAGGTGATGTTAGGTTACAGCATTGTTGAGCTTGGAGCGTGTAGCGGTCTTCTGGAGCTTGATTTTTGATATATGTATTTTCCCTTTCAGTATTGTATTCAAATGATTATATTAGTGGATATGTGATGATGATGTTGCCTTTATGATTTGGGTATACTTGTGGTTATGCTTATTACGAGATAAATGTAGATTGGCAAAAAAAAAAAAAGTTCCTCCTTGTAGGATCCCAGGATCGGAATCTGGCGTATGAACGCTAGGATCCGAGAATGGGATCACATTTTTAATAGTATAAATTTATGTTGATGATATTATTTATGGATCTACCTGTGTTAGCATGATTGTTGAGTTTGCAGATCTTATGAAAACCAAGTTCAAAATGAGCATGGCTGGAGAATTAAATTATTTCCTAGGGTTGCAAGTTAAACAGCAACTTGATGGTTTCTTTATTAAAATTTTTTTAATACTCCTATGAGTACTACTTTGAAACTTTCAAAGGACTCTACAGGTAAGAGTGTGGATTATAAACTATATCGTAGTACGATTGGAAGCTTGCTTTATTTAACTGCCAGTAGACATGATATTGCATTTAGCGTAGGAATTTACGCTAGATATCAATCTGACCCTAAAGAGTCGCATTTAATTGCTCTTAAGTGGATTATGCGATATGTTGCAAGCTCTGTTAATCTGGGTCTTTGGTATCCACATGATACTAGTGCTTAATTAGCTGGTTACACTGATGCTGATTGGGCTTGTAACATTGACGATAAAAAATCAACTAGTGGTGACTGTTTCTATATTGGGAACTGTTTAGTTTCTTGGCAAAGTAAGAAATAAAGTTCCGTATCACTTTCAACTGCTGAAGTTGAATACATTGTGACAGGTAATGCATATACTCAGCTTGTATGGATGAAAAGAATGTTAAGCGATTACGGAATTGCACAGGACTCTATGGTTTTATATTGTGATAATTCCAGTACAATTAATATATCTAAAAATCCAATCCAGCATTCACAAACCTAGCAAATTGACATTAGATATCACTACATTCGTGAATTAGTGGAATAATAGATAATTTCTTTGGAGTCCATACCAACCGAGACTCAACTTGCTGACATATTCACACAACTGCTTGACAAAAGCAAGTTTTCTAAATTAAAATTTGATCTTGATATGTGCAATTTGAATTGATTATTCATGCATGCTGTATCATAATGTATATATATTTATTATTTTATATGTTTAAAATCTCAAATTTCATGAAAATTGCTCATTTTTGGTTGTGCACGACCAGTCGAGTATATACTCGACTAGTCGTGGCACAACCGGTTGATCATGTACTCGACCAGTTGTGTAGCACAGGTTTGACCTTTATTTGGGGGAAAAATTCCTTTTTCTTCATTTTGGTCTTCTTCTCCAACGGGTCCTAGGTCGACCAGTCGAACCCATCTCCTTGTTCTTCAAGATTAGTACTTTATTCCCATTTTTCTTGTAGATTCAAGTTCATATCACTTCTTTTTCATCTATGAAGTGATTTATTTTTTATTTCTTTGAGGTTTTTGGAGTTTTCTTCTCTAAAATCTGATCTTGAGAAAACTCACTCTACTTCTTTTGCAATCACTTGGTTCCTTGTTTTCCTAGTTGCAAATGGAATGTAGAGGGAAAAAGAAAAGTTTTCGTGGTCCTTTAACGTCTAGATCAACACCTATCACAAGGCGCCACCTTCGGTCACCCGAAGATGATCCCTCCTATGTGCAGGATATAAGGTTGTGCAATGTAATAGTTGAATGACCTGTTCATGTTGAACACCTAGCTCCATTTGAAATCCTTCCTCTTCTCCAATCTGTAGGATGGGATAACATTCTACATTGAGGTGGACCAGCATACTGGTCCATTGCGCAAGCTATGTATGCATGCATTTCTGATTTTTCAACTGAAAATCTAACTTTTAATATTGTTACTAGAGAAGGTCCAGTTGAAATAGACCAACATTTGATCTCTGGTCTAATGGACATACCTGTTAATGATAAAGTTATTCCCATTAATACTTTAGTAGCTAAACCATCTGAATCAGAAAAATGTATGCTTACTAGAGAATTATGCAATATAGATGCGCAATGGAGTACTAATGAAAAGGTGCTTGCTTTAAAGTATTTGTTACCTAGATATAGAGTCCTTCATAAGATATTCATTTTCAATGTGTATCCTTGTTCTGGTAATAAAACTGAACTCACTACTTTCATGGTTCGGATTCATCATGCCATTGTTTCTAGAACCAATGTATGTCTTCCTTCTTTAATTTGTTATTGCATCATTCAATTCTGTCTCCATCCTGGACACAGTGATATCCCTTTTGCTTATTTGATGACTGTGTTAGCCACTCATTTATTAGTGGTTATGCCTATTAGAGAGGCTTCCATTCAACACCTAATATTTAACAACTCCAATATAAACAAAATGAATCTGAGGTTGGCCGCAGGCCAAGTCAATGTGGGTGTTGGAGGAGCTGCTGCAGTGAATGAAGAAGAAGGTGATTTACCTCCAGATGACATAAACATGGATGATATTTTTGATGAGATCGAGTTTGATTCGACAGATGATCCTGACTATCAGCCATCTGACTTTGACGCGCGGTTGCTCTCACTTGAGGAGAAGGTAGAGAATATAAATGTGTCCCATGATTTGCAGTTCAAATATATACGCAAATATCTTAGGCACCTGAACAAGGGACTTCATAAACTTGATCCTACCATACCTGCTCCTTCTTCGAGATCTGATTAGTGTTTTCTTATTTGGGTTGTAATAACTCTTATGATACTTCGTATTCTTTCAGTTTGTGGGATTGGCTTTGGTTGAACTCTATTGATGTTGGTAGATTATTCTTAAACATTACTTGCTTATAAAGTTAATATCTTGGATATCTTGATCCATTATTCCTCATTACTCATCTTATTCTTCCTTGTTTATCTATGTATTGTTTCATGTATTGCTTTCTTCCTTTGTCATAATGTGACAAAAAGGGGGAGAATTTTGTCATGCTTGATATATGGTGTTTATGATATATGGCATGTGGATTGTGGACATGTAGACATATAGCCTTCTTTGTGTAAAGGGGAGGAGTCGGTAAGGGGAAGTATGATGCGAATTTTTTTGCGACCTGTTTATAACTGGTGCATGATTCTTTAACCAGGTTGACTGGTTCATATTGATAACTGATGCATGATTTTATTTTTTTTGTATAATGTTTATGTTATTATGAAGTATGTTTTGTCACAAATTTGACAAAGGGGGAGATTGTAAGTGCTATGGTTTCTAGCTCCTATAATTGTCAAATTTTGTAATGCCAAAACCTTTTTGAATCTGTGTCTTGTGTAGCGCATCTACATATTCAAGATAATGCATCTCTCAAGAACAAAGGTTTTTACTTCAAGAAATGCAAGTTTACTTGGTCATGTTCGAATACAACATCAAGTGTGAATTCAAGGTCAAGCTTCAAGTCAAGACAAAGTTCTTTACTAGACAAAGTTCTTTACTTTGAACCTCAAGCTCAAGTTTCAAGATGTTTTAAGTTCGAAGGTTACAAATTCAAGTTTTCATATACTTTAAGTTGAAGCCTCAAAAGGTCTCAAGATCAAGCTTCATCATGTGTAAAGATTTCAAACTTCGTGAACTTCAAAGATCAACTTTCAATAAAAAGAAAAGAAGTTTCAATGTTCATACATTATGTATAAGGTATGAATGACCCTAGATTGACCATAGGGTAGGTTATTTTGAATACATAATTTAAATTGGATCACTTTATAAGTGTATAGACTGTTTCTCGACTAGTCTTGGACTTTGTTCGACTAGTCCTAGCACTGGCTCAACCAGTCCAAGAATTCCTCTACTAGTCCTAAGTTTGTTACTGATTTTTAAGAATCTTTGTTAAAGCCTCAACCAGTCCTGGAGACTGCTTGACCGGTAGTGTGAGCAGTGCTCGACCTGTGCTCGACTAGTCCTGTAGCATCGACTTAAAGTCTAGCAACTAAATCGGGTTCCACACGACCAATCATGGATAAGACTCACCCAGTCGTGGAGGTCACTCAACTGGTAGAGCAGATCCTACGACCAGTCGTAGAACGACTTTATCCTATCGTGCTCAAATTTTTAAAAATCTGTTGGTCCTATGACCAGTTGTGCCGACCTCAGGACCAGTCGAGAATGCAATTTTTGCAAATATAAATAGAGCACGAATTTTAGAGTTTTATATTCAATTTCAAGCTAAATCAATACGCCACTCTGAGAGATAAGTTAGTCATCTTTTTAAGCTATACTGTGCTCATTTAATATTCTCTTAATTTAGCTTTGTTATATTTGATTTTGTATTCTTTATTCTAGTCATATTTGATGAAAGGATTGGGACTTGGCCTTTTCTTGGAATCAAAATCAAATAGAGCTAGCCTAACTTGATTTAATTTAAAATCAATTTAGAACCTAGAATCATTTCATAAGTGAGTGTGGACATTGAACTTCTACTCCAAATTAGTTCTACTGGGCTGCATCAAAAAGAGAATATCCAGGTATTTTACAGTTTCTATAAAATCTTTATTTTTGGTTTCTTTGATATTGTGCCATAAAAATCTCTCTATTTTGGTTTGTCTGAGGTGATCAAGAAAACTCAGAGTGTGGGGTTTTTGGAATTGTGTAAGCTCACTTGAAAGACACAATTGTGAGGGTTTTAAGTGAACCTAGAAAAACTTATTTTAATAGTGAACGCTAATAACCACTTTGTGAGGATATTAGGAGTGGAGTAGTTGTGTGGCTGTTTTTCTAAACAATTGGTGTACACACAAGAGAACCACTATAATTTCTGGTCTTGTAGTTTGATTGTTTATTTCTTTTTATGGATGGTTGTAATTTCCCTTTTTGCATTTGTGGAGAATGTTGTAATTTCTTTTATGTAAGTGTGGGAATGTTGTAATAGCTTAAATTTCATTCCTTGCTATTTATTTCTTTATTCCTCTGTATAAGTTTGAGTTTTTGATACACAAACCTTTCTAGGAATCAGGTTGTACTACCATAAACCTTTGGTTTTTGGTGTAAGGTTGTCCTTAGCACAACATCTGTATCAATCTCTCAATACTCGTACATTTGAGGTAGTATTTATTTTCAACATTGTCAGATTGTTTATTGCTATCATTATTTATATTTTGATTAAATTCCGTTGTTAATTTTTAATTTGGCATAGTCCTATTCACCCCCCTAGGACTTAATAGCTTGGCCTTTTCAGTGGTACATAAATCGATGTAAGTGATTCGCAATGCGTGTTACATCACCTTTTGGATTAGATGTCGCAAATAGTTGCTCCATGAATGAATCGTGTCACGTAATTCATCTACTCATGTGTTATGTTCGTCTTGGGATAACCACATAAAACCATGTTAAACGTGGGACACGCCAGCAAATCTCCATAAAATGAGATGCAGGGCGAGCCCGATAACTCTAATCATTTTCCACATTGTGGTGATTGTTAAGTATAATGAACCACATATACTTTGCTAGGCATGCATCTCATGTAGATTTCTTGTAAATATTGATACCTCTCGTAGTTGTGGAGTACGGGATGTATTAAAACCTTTATATTGTTGTTATGAATCTCTTGAATTATTGTTAATCTTGAAGGATAATCATCACTATGAGTAGGGCATTGACCCTCTCCAACCGTACAGATTGAAGTCCTTGAGGACCATCTTCATATGGATGATTATACTGAAAGAATAAGAAGATAGTTTTATGATTTAGTTTTATACTTTCACTGCGAACTCGATAATGTAATAAGCTCCCATTGAGAGGGCATTTGATTATTTTCTGAATTCTTTTTCTCGGATGAAATAATCAAACAGTTGATTTTATTCTTGTGAATGGTACCTTCATGAATGTATCTGGATGTGATCTAAATGAATAAAATAAAATAAAATAAGGTGTGATTTTTAAAGCATCCAATTTATACATTATTAACACCCGATTTTCTCGGGCACGAGTATAAACTTTGGCCATGAAAATTTGGGATGTTACCGAATTTTAGTCCATAATAAGTTTATTTGGGATTTTGAGAATTTTTCTAAAGCTACCTAGATTCGTAGTCTCTAAATTCCACATCTAACTTAACATTCTTAATGGGGAACCTAAATGCGGATTTCTAATTCCTCAACTTCCTAAATTCTTTGGAAATTAAACTAATTATATGTTTCTAATTCATAAACCTATCTTAGTCGTGTAAAGCTTATGATGGTACATGCCCTCAAGCCTAGTTAATCTCATTCTCATGCACTGATATTAACTGTAACATCCCGAATTTTCATGGCCAGAGTTTATACTTGTGCCTGAGGAAACAGGGTGTTAATAATGTAAGAATTTGGGTGTCTCAAGGTCTTACATTGATTTTCTTTTCATCTAGATCACATCCAATTACATTCATAAAGGTAATCATTCACGAGAGTAAAATCAATTGTATTCATCATTCCAAAATAAGAGAATTAAATAAATTTATCAAATGCCCACTCAATGGGAGCTTATTACAATATCGAAGTTGCATAGCGGAACTATAAATAAAATAAATCATAAACTATTTTCCTATCTATTTAGCGAAATATTTCATCGAGAGATGGTCCTCTAGATCCTCAACCTGTATGTCACCTGCATCATCTGTACGGTAAGAGAGGGTCAACGCCCTACTCATAGTAGTGGTTATCCTTTAAGATTAACATAATTCAAGATATTCATAAAAGTAATGTAAAGGTTCTGATACATCTCGTACTCCACCACTACGAGTGGTATTAGCATGCGCAGCTAATAAATACATGAATGCATGACTAGTAAAGTGTGTGCGACTCATCATGCATAGTGATTATCATAATGTGGAATACAATTTATGGAAAACCTGGCTAGCCCTGCATTCTCACACTACGAAGATTCGTTGGCATGTCCCACTCTACCGTGGATTTACCTAAACACCTCGAGGTGGCACAACACATGAGTCGGATGAATTACGTGACATGAATTGTTAATGAAGTGACTATTTGTAACATTCAATCCCGTAAGTGAAGTAACACGTATTACGAATTACTTACATAGATTTGTGCATCACTACCCAAACCCATGGAATTACACGTCTATCAAGAGGGTCTCTACCCAGATCGTATTATGTCCATGATAGAAATTTGAATCACTAGTTGTGATACCTTTAACACATCACTTACATCAAAGAGAATGTAATCTGAATCACAGGAGTTTTGGAATCCCAAGACACATGCCCGAGCCTTAAAGGTAAATAGCACAAGGCTAACAAAATAAGGAGGAGAGTAGCAATGGCTAACTCAACAATGAGGAGAGTGACAATGGCTATCTCAACAAAGAGGAGAGTAGCAATGGCTAACTCAACAAAGAGGAGAGAGGTAATGGCCAACTCAACAAAGAGGAGAGTGGCAATGGCCAACCTAATAAAGAAAAGAGTAGCAAGGGCTAACTAAACAAAATTAGTAAAGGTAAGAGCAAGGCTTGTATCCATCACCCCACATAAAAATAATGAAGATCACTCCTAACTAACATCATACCATAATCCCAACGGGTAAATAATTGTTAGTGCTAAATTAAACAATTGCAGGGAGAGAATCATAATAACATGAGAGCATGTAAAAAGATAAGATTATATCAACTTAAATCAATGTAAGCTTAAAGGAATCCCTCACCTCAAGTTGTATCTCGGTATCTCTCTTGAGGGTTGTTGCAGAGTTTTCTTTCTGTGTTTACTTCGTGGAATTGAATTCTATCATGGATTTAAACAATTCAAATGGTTAGTCTCACGTGGTTAGGATCAACGGCTAAGGTCTGGCCTAAGGTCTAGGCTTAGAGCTTGGCTTATCAGAGTAATCCACAGGTATGAATTTAGTGGATGCAAAACGTCATTTCGATTAACACTAGCTTTAGCCTAATCAATCCTTAGCCTTTAGCTGAACCTTCTCACTGAGTTGACTAAGCTAGACTCGATCTTAAACAACCCATTATTGTTGAAACCCAAAGATTAGTAAGAAAGTAATCATGGGGGCTTACCTCGGGATGTGAGAGGGATCCAGCCCGTGCCCAGCCAACTCGGCGAGTTGCTGTTAATGCTAGTCACTTTCTCCCTCTCTATTTTTCTCACATTTACTCTCTCTCTTTCTCTCTTGCGTTTCTTCTGATCGTCGGACAGGAGGAAAATATATAGAGGCATGAGTCTCTAGATCCTTCCTACGATCAACTTACGCAGCCCCTCTTGTGCAGCCACGAATGTGGAGGAAATCTTTACGTAGCTTCTACTTGGGCAACCAAAAAAATGTAATGGGTCAACGGTTCTTCTTCCTTGTGGTCAGCGGTTCCTCTTCCTTTCGTAGATCATCCGGATCTAGACTGGTCTACTAGGTTTGATTGGTCCACTAGACAAATGACCCACGTGCATTAGGTTTTCTTAGATCTTAGCTTCCGCTAGTTGCAGTTTGCGTCTATGGAAAACAGCAGACGTCGCAACATCTCGCTCTTTTATTTCCTTTTTGTCTACGTGGGAGGAGTCAGAACTATCCTTGGAGGAGTTTGAATGGCAATGATATGATAATGGGTTACATGAACGAGATCTAAAGCGAGTGGTTTTCTCAGATTAACTGTTTAAAGAAAGGTGAAGTTTCTTCTTGAGCCCGCTGTTATGCATGCAACTGGGTGCATAGGTCCCTATGGACCTTGTGGTCTTGGTCGTAATCGTGCGTTAGGTTCGATGGATGGATTGGATCCTCCAAATGGGACGAAGTGTGGCCCAATCTAGATTAATTGCAAGTTGTCCGTTCTTACTCAAAATTGTGCACACGTGGAAGTTTGGAAAAGCGTGAGAGGATCTATGGTCGGTTGTCCTGTAGACATGATGAACGGATCGGATCATCTGAGATGGTCATGATGGTGGGCCACAGCGACTCCAAACGGACGCTGTCCATTTATGTCACATACGGTAGGAATCATTCCTTTTCAGGATTTCATGGGTCAAACATGGTTTGACCGTGTTTGAGAGTCTGGTGGGCTGGGGCATACACGTAGCTTGTGCACATGCACTTGATTGTCGAGCCCACAAGGTTATTTTAAGGAATCTACTCTGTCCATTCATTTTGTCAGTACATGATAAGGCCTGTTCCAAAGTTTAAGATGGTTACGGTTTTTAGGTGGGCCGTACTAACGAATTACTCCCCTAATTTGAAGTACAGGCCATTACATATCTTGTTTCTTCTTGAAGATCCACTTACATCCAATCGCTCTCACATCTCATTTTTATACAAGGAGTCCATCTCATCATCCATCGCAACTTCCCAATTTTTAGGATCAAGCTCATCAAGAGCCTCCTCAAGAGTAGACGGATCCCCCTTATCCATAATGAGGCCATATGCGACGTTTGAGTCATCCATATATCTCACTAGTAAGCAGCGATCTCACAGTGGATTCCTTCTCACCGGTGGCTGCTCCACCTCTTCTTGTACCTTTGTCTACGTCTCTGTCTCAAACTAAGCATCACTCGTGTCAATTTAAACATATACAACCAACCTTTCCGATTCCTCTTACTTATCCTTATGAAATAAGGATTTTTTGTCTAATTTGACGTCATGACTAATGATGATTTTCCGTGTGACTCAGTCATATAGCCTGTACCATTTTACACCACCACCATAGCTAACAAAGATGTATATTTTGGCTCTTTGGTCTAGCTTATCTCTCTCAACTGATAGTACATGAGAGTAAGCTTCACAACCAAACACATGTAATCCTGAGTAGTTTACCTTCTAACCATTCCATACTCCCTCTCGAATTTTACAATAAATTGTCATAGAAAGGGACCAATTCAAGAAGTAACAAGCCGTATTAATGGCCTCAGTCCACAATTCATTACCCAACCTAGTATTACTAATCATGCATTAGGCCCTCTCCAAGAGAGTGCGACTCATTTGCTCGCCCACGACGTTTTTCTCTAGTGTGTAGTGCATTGTTTTATGCCTCACAATCCCTTCATCTTTGCAATATTGATTAAATTCACCTAAAGTAAATTCTCCACCGTTATCTGTCCTTAGAACCTTTACCTTTCACCCTGACTACTTTTCTACCATTGCTTTTCATTGCTTGAAATTGGTGAAAACATTGAATTTATTTTTCATGAAATAAACCCATACTTTCCTGGAGTAGTTGTTAATGAATGTGACAAATCATTACGACCATCCAGCAGAACCCACCAGCGACGGCCCCCATACATCAGAATGCACATAATCAAGGACACCCTTATAAACATGTTTACCAAATTTAAAAGAAAACATAGATTATTTACCATATATACAATACTAGCATATATTAAAATCTAAAATTTTAAAAACTAAAATTAAACAATGGTCTGAAAGTACTTTCATGCCCCGCTTGCTCATTTGGCCCAGACGTGCATGTCATATACGTGCAGACATGGAATTAGCTACTGTTGTTGTAGATCCACCCAATGAAGTGCTCCCGATCAACCTGTAAAGGTTTTCGCTCCCCTGTACTTTCATAACAACGAGTGCCCCTTTTGAAACTTTAAGGACATGATCAAAGCCCAAGTGTCTAAAATCCACTCGACTCTACAATTATCGTATAAGTATCCGAACATAGACACTAAAAACACATCACTTCCACTCATACCTTCATCAGACTCGGTGGTATTGGCTTCCCTGGAAGAAGACTCTATGTTCTCTTTTATTGCCTTAGGATTTGTACAATCCTTCTTCATGTGCCCAGACAACCCACATTTCCAACACTTTAACCTTCCCTTGCCCTTGCTTTTAAATTTGGATCTCGATGGAGAAGATCCACCATCTCGTTCAAAATTCCGCAGCCTCATAAACAATGCATCGGTAGAGGCTCCCATGTTACCATTTTTCTTTCTCATCTCCTTTCCTTGAAGTGTTGAGATAACAGTATCAACACTAAGAGATGTTTTACCAGTACACAATGTGTCTTTAAAAATCTCATACAAATTCGGGAGAGAATTCAACAAGATACATGCCTAATCTTCATCGTTAATTGTTTCCTCCACATCCAACAATTTACAAATCTTCTTATTAAAGTTGCTAATGTGGGCTTCAACATCTCCTTCCTCTGCCATGTTTAGATTGAACAATTGTAACTTTAGGTATAGGTGATTTTCATGGGATTTTTTCACATAAATATTGCTCACAACCCCAAGTCCAGGGCTGCGTTGTAGTAATAACTTGGTGAGACCGAGATCATATCCACTGGGACTTACCTTGTACGTATTCTGAAATAAGCTAGAACTAGAACTAGAATAAGAATTTAAACTAAAATCTGGAATAAAAGAGATCAATCCTGAATAAACTATCAGTAATAAAAGAGACACTAGAGTGTTAAGGATCCACTTCTAACTATTAAGATGCTACCTCACTTGATTCAATAAGCACAACTGGAATTGAAGTCCTATCCTATCTAGTTGGATGATAGAACAGTTAAAATAAAATCTAAACTTGCCATTACATTAGGTCCCTCATTAAGCACCAATGCGATGATCATAGGGAATTCAACCATCTACCATGCCCATGAGATGATGGTAAATCACAAATTTTACAAATCTTCACAATTCAAAACAGGTAAGAAGATATAAAAAGCCTTCCAAACATCTATTGTAATTGAAGTCACAATAAACCACTGAAAACTGAAAAATATTCCTTCATTTAAACTAAGATCAATGGAAGTTCAACATAAACTCGAATCAAAGTAAGATAAACATGTAAATAAACTATAAGTTTCACCTCTTAACTCTAGTTAAGAGATTAATTAGCTAAGCAAATGCATGATTAAAACTTAAACTCTAAAACAAAACATGAAAAACTAACTAGAACGGAGGATTCAAAGAAGATGGAAGACTCCTTGAAGTTCTCCAGCACCTTGGCCTCTTCCTTCAACCCTTATTCGTGCTTAGAAACAACTAAAGGCCCCCTATTTATAAGAATTTCTTGAATCGACTTTGAAACTGCCCCAATTTACGCAATCAAGTTCCACTTTAGTCACACAGAAGATACCTTCGGTCGGACTGAAGTGGAATTTGAATTTTAACTGGATTCTCTGCCTTCTTCAGTCACCCGACTTTGGTCGCACTGAATTTTCCTTCGATCGGACCGAATTAACTCCTTTCATCACTGGACCTTTTCTATCTACTTTCGGTCGCACCTGAGATGCCTTCGGTTGTACCGAACCTGGTTTCGGTCGAACTAAATTAACTTTCGATTAAACCAAATTAGCTTTGAAAATCAATGTTGGTCTCTTGACTATTTTGTGCAATTTTGGTCGCACTAAATTGGGGCTCGGTCGCACTGAAGATTAAACCGAACAATCTATTGTTTCTACGGTTTTTTAGTCTTTTCTTCCTCCTTTGCACTTGGTTTACTTGGATCTTTGGCATGTAAATTCTTTATTCTTAACCTCCAAATCTCCAACCCTCACTTTAGCAATCTTTTGAGCATTCTCTCATCACTTTTGGCATCCTTTTTCTCTAAAGCTCTCAAAATCACCTCGTAAGAGAGAAAAAAAAGTAAAAATAGATTGATTAAGCACTATTATGTTCATAAAATTAAGGAATAAATATGGGAAATATACAATATTTCATACTCAACATAACAACCAACATTATGCTAGTCCCGAGCAAAACATGGAAATAAAAATTCTCAAAAATCTCAAATTCCAACTCTCCCTTAGATAACAATTTCCTGTGCTAGCCTATACATGTGAGTGATATTCAAATGTATGAAAATAAAAATATGGGCAATCTAGATCATAATATCCTTAGCAATCAAATGAACTAAGTTCTCATTCATCACTTAACTAAATAGAATAAGTCTGAACATCAAGTTTCTAGCATGTTTAGTAAACTCTAACTTACAATTCCATGAATTCATTTTTCCTTTCATAATGTTAGCCATGTTCATTACCCTAAAGTGTACAACTAAAAACAAATACTGATTCCGATATTATCTCCTATTTCACTTATTTTTCAGCTTTTCATTTTATATCGATGGCTTTCACCTATTTTCATTCTTTTTCTAAATTTTTCATTATAGCAGGTTGCCAAATTCGATCTCACTATTTTCTAGCTGGTTCACGTAAGTTCTATGGTTTCCTACTCCTTTGGTTGTCAAATTTTGTGGTGCCAAAAACACAATTTATCTTGTGTAACATGTTGATTTATATGATCAAGACACTGCATCACAATGCTTCAAGTTAAGAACGGTGATCTACATCAAGAAATGCAAGGTCAAGTACTTTGTCCACTTCTGTATGCTTCAATGTTCAGAGTTTTTGAAGCTATGTTGAAAAGACGAGTGCTTGTTCAAGATTCAAGATAATGTTCAACTCAAGCTGAAGAACAACTCAAGAACGACAAATCCAAGCTTTAGAAGATCTCAAGTTCAAGCCACATCATGTAGGAATCTCAAGCTTCATAATCGTCAAAGGTCAACCATCATCTGAAGAAATGAAGTTTCAATGTTCATACTTCAGATCCCAGGTATGAAAGACCTTAGATTGACCTTAGGGTAGGTCATTTCATATACATAATTCAAATTAAATCACTTTATATGAATTTGGATTGTTCTAAGACTAGTCCTGAACCATGTTCGACTAGTCCTAGCACTGCCTCGACCAGTCCAAGAAATTTTAAAACTAATCCTAAGTTGTTGTAAATTTCAGAATTTTTTGGTTGAGTTACGACCAGTCCTGAACTCTGCTCGACCGGTCGTGTGAACAGTATACGATTCGTTCATGACCAGTCCAACAGCTACGACTCAAACTACAACAACGAAACTTAGTGCCTCACGACCAGTCATGGGTTGGTCACGACCAGTTGTGGAGGGCTCACGACTGGTCGTGAACAGCCTACGACCAGTCGTGGAATAGTTTTATCCAATCGCGCTAAAAAATTTGAAAATTTGTTCGATATACGACCAGTCGTAGTGTCCTCAGGTCTAGTCGAAGATGTGATTTCTGTAACTATAAATAGATCTCGAATTTTAGAGTTTCATAATCTAATTCAAGAAAAATCAAGGCATCACTCGAGATAAGTTTATGTTCATTTTAAGCTACTTTGTGCATATTTAATATTCTCTTTTGTTAGCTTTCTTAATTTGATTTTGTTTCTATATTCCAATCTGATTTGAAATAGGAATTGTTGTATTCCTTCTTCTTGGAATCAAAATCAAATAGAGCTAGCCCAATTGGTTTAATTTAAAATCATTCTAGAACCTAAAACCATTTCAAAGTGAGTATTGGACATTGAACTTCTACATTCAAACTTCTACTCCGATTGGTTCTTCCGGGCTGCTACAAAAGGAGAAATCCAGGTATTACATTATTATAAATTTCCTTATTTTGGTTTCTTTTGAGATTAAGCCAAAAAAATCTCATTGTGTTAGTTATTTGAGGAGAGCCAGAAAACTCAGAGGTTGGAGTTTTTGAATTATGTAAGCCCTTTTGAAAGACACAATTGTGAAGATTTTTGGTGAACCTGAGAAACCTATTTTTATAGTGAACGCTAATATTCCCCTGTTTGAGGATATTAGGAGTGGAGTAGCAAGCTGTGTGGCTGTTGTTTAACAGTTGGTGTACACACAGGCAAACCGCTATAATTCTTTGTGTCTTGTGATTTGAATGTTTGTGTAATTTCTATTTTTTTTATCATTCAAATTTGTGGGATGTATGTGTGGTTGTGAATGTTGTAATATTTACATTTCAAGCATTGTGGGGAATGTTGTAATAGTTTAGACTTTCTTTCTAGCTATTTCTTTTTATTCCTCTTCAGTTTGAGTTTTTGATACAAAGACCTTTCTAGAAATAAGGTTGTCCTACCATAAACTTTGGTTTTTGGTGTAAGGTTGTCCTTAGAACAACATTTGTATCAACCTCTCAAGACTAGAATTTTGAGGTTGCTTTTTTATTTCAGTACTGTGATTTATTTATTATGCTATCTTTTCTTTATTTACTTATATTCCGCTGTTAAAGTTTTTATTTGGCATAGTCCTATTCACCCCCCCTTTAGGACATATAGCTTGGCCTTTTACAAGTGGTATCAGAGCCTTATAGCTCATTTTTATTATTATATTTTTGGATTTATTTCCTGAGCTAACCGATCTAAGCTATTTATAAGATGTCAAATTTTGATAGCCTTTCAGTCACTAGGCCTCCACCATTTGATGGCTCTAACTATGCCTATTGGAAAGCCAGGATGAAGATTTTCTTTAAATCCATGGATGAGAGTGTGTGGCAAGCCACAGTAACTGAATGGACCCCTCCTACCACTGAAGTGACTGGTATCGATGGTTCAAAATCAATGAGAGTAACACCTTATTTCTCTTGGACCACTCTTCAGAAAAATGAGAGTAATGCCAATGCAAAAGCACTAAATGCAATCACTTGCGCACTATCACCGGATGAATTCAAAAGAATTATATCCTGTGATACTGCAAAGCAAGCTTGGGATATTTTAGAAATAACATATGAGGGTACATCATTTGTTAAGAAATCTAAAGTCCAACTCCTCACAACCAAATTTGAGGAAATACATATGGAGGAAAATGAAATGTTCAATTCTAAGGTAACCGCAATCCAGGAACTTCGTGATACGGACAATATGGGGGTAAAAGAACTAGTTGGATCTTTACAAACCTATGAGTTAAATTTTAAAGCTCCAAAAAGTAAATCTATTGCCCTTAAATCTTCTAAATGTATTTCACAAGAAAATTCTGAAGACGATATGGCTCTTTTAGCGAAAAAGTTTTACAAGATTTTTAAAAGTAAAAAGAGGGTTGACTTTCAAAAATCAAATGATAAGAAAAGATCTAAATCTAAATCTAAAACTTGAAAATCTTTAAAAGACAGTCAATGTTACAACTGCCAAGAATATGGGTATTTAACAAATAAGTATCCTAAAAAGGACAAACCTAAAAAGAAAGGAATGTTGGCTACTTGGGATGAATCTTCTGGCACTAAAGCCTCTTTTGAATCAGAAGATTCTGAAACCGAGTCGGGCAATGAAGTTAAAGCCCTTATGACTCTAGCCAAGTTTACTTTTTTAGATCACGATGATTTAACTAGTGAAGAAAATCTGAATAGTGATCATGAAAATGAAGAAGACCTTCAAGATGCTTATAATGCCCTATGCAAGGAAAGTTGTAAAATTGCCATAAAACTAAAACTTCAAATAGAAAAGTTTTTAAAACTTAAAGAAAATTTTGATTCCCTTGTTTTAGAAAAATCCCACATTTCATATTGTTTTGAAAAATCAAAATGCGATTTAGATTTCAAAACTTCCCTGATTGAAAATCTAAAATCTGAAAATGAAAAACTTAAACTTGAAGTCTCTTCTCTTTTGAGTTTAAAGGATACATGGATGTATGCCCAAGGTGATCCTAAGTTAGAAAATTTTTTGTCCGAATCAAGAAAATGTTGCGACCGATCCGGTTTGGGCTACGATAAAAATGTTTCTCCTAAATAGAAGAATACTCCTCCTAAGTTTGTGAAAGGAGAGTTTTCAAACTCGAAAGGGAATAGTTCAAATCAAAAGTTTTCTAAAAATGCTAAAACTTTTCAATCTTTTAAACCTAAAAGTAAATATATCAACTATAAAAATCAGAACCGAAATCCTTTAGTTGAGAAAATAGTTGATCTACTTAAGGAGCTCTTAAAATCTAACTCAGTGGGTCATTCTTACAACAATTACAAATACAAGAAGACCAACTATACTCCGAAACCCAAAACAGTTATGAAATGGGTTCCAAAGGTTACTTGCTTGGTTGCCCACATGGCTTTCAAAGCATCAAGTCATTCAAAGTGGTACTTAGACAGTGGATACTCAAGGCATATGACTAGTGATAAAGGTCTATTCACAACTATTAAAGACATGACTGATGGATCAGTCACATTTGGTGATAGTAGCAACTGCAGGATTATTGGCCAAGGTACGGTTAAACTTTATAACCTCCCTTTATTTGAGAATGTTTTATACATTGAAGGTTTAAAACACAATCTGTTAAGCATATCTCAAATATGCAATAAAAATCAGTGTTAAATTTTCTAACCTAGGGTGTGAAATTTTAAACAAAAATGCTTCTGTAATATTAACTGGTCGTAGAACGTTTGAAAATTGCTATATTGTTAGTGATTCTAGCTCATCTATTCAGTGGTGTTACATGGTCCATACCGATGAGACTGAATTATGACATAAACGCCTTGGACATGTACACTACCATAATCTATATAAATTGAGCAAAAGAGAACTGATAAGAGGTCTACCTAAATTACAGAAAGTAGACAAAATATATGGTGAATGCTAGATTGGCAAACAAACTAGGAGTGCTCACAAAAAGGTGGACTCCAATGCCACATCTAATCCTCTCAAACTACTCCACATGGATCTTATATGACCAACTAGGACAGAGAGTCGAGGTGGTAAAAAATACATACTGGTGATCATGGATGATTATACCAGATTCACTTGGGTAGCCTTTTTAAAAGATAAATCAGAAACCCTTGATGAAATGAAAAGAGTTCTTAAACGAATCCAAACGAAAAAAGGTTCTCAAGTCTGTAAGATCCGTAGTGATTATGGATTAGAATTTGAGAATAGCAGTTTTGAGAAATTCTGTTGCGATCAGGGAATATCGCATGAATTTTCTGCACCTAAAACACCTTAACAAAATGGAATTGTTGAAAGAAAAAATAGAGTTCTTCAAGAAATGGCTAATGTATTGTTGAATAGTATGAAGCTCCCTAAAAATATTTGGGCTGAAGCTGTAAATATTGCATGCTATATAATCAACCATGTCTATACGAGAAAATCAAACTGTAAGACGGCTTATGAAATATGGTTCAACAAGAAGCCTACAATCAAATACTTTTGAGTTTTTGGCAGCAAGTGCTATATTTTACGTGACCGTAAAAAACTGGGCAAGTTTGACACTAAAAGTGATGAAGGGATCTTTTTAGGATATTCCTTGAACAGTCGAGCATATCGAGTACTGAATAAGAGGACCGGTGTTATTCAAGAGTCCATTAATGTGGTCATCGATGATCACTTGAATACACCTACATCAAGTTCAGATAATGATGAAGTTCTTTTAATTGACAAACCAGATACTTCATCAAATCAAACTAATTATGAACTGAGGACTATTGAAGATCATCCAACTACTCAAATTCTTGGACACCCTCTCACTGGTGTGCGCACATGTAGTCAACTAAAAGATATATGTAATTACGTGTGTTTTACATCCTAGATAGAACCGGCAAACGTAAAAGAAGCTCTTACTGACGAAAACTGGATAGTTGCGATGCAAGAAGAGCTTAACCAATTTGTGAGAAATGATGTTTGGTATCTTCTTCCTAGACCTAAAGATAAACATATTATTGAAACTAAGTGAATTTTCAAAAATAAGTCTGATGAACTTGGTAATATAATTTGAAACAAGGCTAGACTGGTTGTACAAGGGTACACTCAAATTGAAGGAATCGATTATGATGAAACATTTGCCCCAGTAGCTCGTCTTGAATCAATCATACTATTTATATCCATTGCTTGCTCTAGAAAATTCAAAATTTATCAAATGGATGTAAAAAGTGTCTTCCTAAATGGTGATCTACATGAAGAAGTGTATGTTGAACAACCAACGGGTTTTGAAGACCCTAATAACATTGATCATGTCTATCGCCTTAAAAAAGCTCTCTAGGGATTGAAAAAAGCTCCCAGGGCATGGTACGAAAAATTGACTAAGTTTTTACTAAGTTATAAATTTCAAATGGGAAGTGTTGATAAGACTCTTTTTGTTAAAAAACATAACGATGATATCTTAATGGTACAAATCTATGTTGATGATATTATTTATGGATCTACTTGTACTAACATTACTATTGAGTTCGTAGATTTAATGAAATTTAAGTTCGAAATGAGCATGGTTGGGGAATTAAATTATTTCCTAGGGTTACAAGTAAAACAACAACCTGATGGTATTTTTATTTCTCAAACTAAATATGTTTTGAACTTGATTAAAAATTTCGAATTTGAGAATGGAAAAATTTTTGATACTCTTATGAGTACAACTTTAAGGCTCTCAAAAGACTCTACAATAAAAAATGTAGATCCTAAATTATATCGCAGTATAATTGGCAGCTTGCTTTATTTAACTGCAAGTAGACCTGATACTACTTTTAGTGTTGGTATTTGCACTAGATATCAATCTAACCCTAAAGAGTCACATCTAACTACTGTTAAGAAGATTATTTGATATGTCGCAAGTACTGTTAATTTGGTTCTCTTGTATCCATATGATGCTAGTGTTCATTGGCTAGATACACTGATGCTGATTGGGCTGGAAATATTGATGATAGGAAATCAACCAGTGGTGGTTGTTTCTATATCAGAAATTGTTTAGTTTCTTGGTTTAACAAGAAGCAAAGTTCCATATCGCTCTCAACTGCTGAGGCTAATACATCGCAGCTAGAAATGCATGTACTCAGCTTGTTTGGATGAATAAAATGTTAAGCGATTACAGAATTGCACAGGAGTCAGTGGTTTTATATTGTGACAATTCCAGTGCAATAAATATTTCTAAAAATCCAATTCAGCATTCACGTACCAAGTACATTGACATTAGGTATCATTACATTTGTGAATTCGTGGAAGAAAAAATAATATCTTTGGAATATATTCCGACCGAGATTCAACTTGCTGGCATTTTTACTAAGCTGCTCGACAAAAGCAGGTTTAATAAATTAAAATTTGATTTTGGTATGTGCAATCTAAATTGAATATTCATGCATGCTTATGTCATAGTGTATATATATTTGATAATATACTAGTTTAAATTTCAAATTTTTATGGAAAATGCATTTTTTAGTTGGTACACGAACAGTCAAGGATGTACTCGACTAGTCGTGGCACGACCGGTCGAGGACATCCCATGACCAGTCATGTAGCGCGCTGGACCTTTTAAATTTTGGAGAAAACTTCTTCTTCTTCATTTCATCTTTCTTCTCCAACGAGTCGTGGCACGACCAGTCGTACCCACCGTCCTAGATCTTCAAGGTTAGTGCATCATTTGCATTTTTCTTGTAGATTCTAGTCTATATTACTTTATTTTCACTCTTGGAGTAATTTATTTTGTGATTCATTGAGGTTTTAGGGTTTTCTTTTAAAAAATCTATTCTAGGCAAACCCCACCCTACATCCTTTGTGATATCTTGATCCTTGAGTTTCTCCTTGCAAATAGATGCTAGAGGGAAAAAGAAAACTTTCGGTGGTCCATCTTCTTCTAGATCTACTTCAATAGCATGGCTCCACCTTCGGTCACCCGAAGATGATCCCTCATATGTGCGGGATTTGCATTTGCACAATGTTATTATTAAACGATCTGTTGATCTTGAACACATTGCTCCTTTTGGTATCATTCCACTTCTTCAAGCTATAGGATGGGCTAACATCTTACATTGGGGTGGACCTGCATACCAGTCTATTGCTCAGTCCATGTTTGCATGCATTTCTGATTTTTTGACTAAAAATTTAACGTTTAAAATTGATGCTAGAGACGGTCCATTTGAAATTGACCGTCATCTAATTTATGCTCTAATGGACACATATGTTAATGATGAGGGTATTCCTATTCATACTCTAGTTGAGAAACCCTCAAATCAGAAAAACGCAGGTTTAATAGAGATTTATGCAATATGAATGTGTAAAGGACTCATAAAGGGAATGCGCTCCCCTCAAAGTACTTGTTACCTAGATACAGGGTTCTCCACAGAATCTTTATTTCAAATCTGTATCTGCATTCTAGTAAAAAAATAGAACTGACTTCCTTTATGGTTCGGGTTTTGCATTCTGTCATCTCTGGTACTAAAGTTTGTTTTCCTTCGTTAATATGGCATTCCATCATTCAATTTCTTCTCCATCTAGGTCGCAGTGATATTCCATTTGCATATCTTATGATTGTGTTAGCTACTTACATGCTAGTTGTTATGCCTGTTGGAGAGGCTCCTATCCATCATCTTATTTTTAACAATTCAAATATTAACAAGATAAAACTAGAATTGGTTCCTGGCCAAGTGGATGTTGGTGGTGGTGGAGCTGAAGGAGTGGATGAAGATGAAGCTGGTGATCTTCCTCCTGATGATATAAATATGGATGACATTTTTAATGAAATTAAATCAAACTCTGGAAATGATCCTGACTATGAACCATTTGATTTTGATGCGCGTCTTCGTGCACTTGAGGAGAAGGTAGAGAACATGAATGTTGCCCATAATTTATAATTTAAATATATGCGCAAGTATCTTAGGTGCTTAAACAAGGGCCTTAATCAACTTGATCCTACCATACCTACTCCTTCTTCTGGATTTGATTAGGTGGTTCATCCTTTGATCTGTAATAACTTTTCTACTATTTTGCTTTGGTTTGTGAGTGGACTTTGTTTTACATTAGTTTGGTTAACTAAATTTGGTTTATGTTGGGTAATGAGATGTGAACTTTGAATTTGCTTATATTTTTTCTCATATCTTGCCTAGTAAATTCCTTTATTGCTCTCTTGTTCGTTTTCCTCTTCCATATCTTATTTGCTTCCATTGTCATATTGTGACAAAAAGTGGGAGAAGATTTTCGTGTATTTTGGATTGATTAGAATGGATATGGATTGTGGGTAGTAGCATTATTTTATGTGTGTGTGTGTGTGTGTGTGCTACTCAACGGGAGTAAATAAGTAAGGGTTTTGACTTGTTTTGCCTAACTGGTGCATAATAATTCTTTAACCAGACTGGTTTCTTTCTATAATTGGTGCATGATTCTTTATTGAGCATGTTGTGCTTCTCTTATTTTTATTGGAGTGTGTTTTGTCACAAATTTGACAAAGGGGGAGATTGTAAGTGCTATGGTTTCCTACTCCTTTGGTTGTCAAATTTTGTGGTGCCAAAAACACAATTTGTGTCTTGTGTAGTATGTTGATTTATATGATCAAGATGCTGCATCACAATGCTTCAAGTTAAGAATGGTGATCTACATTAAGAAATGCAAGGTCAAGTACTTTATCCACTTTTGTATGCTTCAATGTTCAGAGTTTTTGAAGCTACATCGAAAAGATGAGTGCTTGTTCAAGATTCAAGATAATGTTCAACTCAAGATGAAGAACAACTCAAGAACGACAAATCCAAGCTTTAGAAGATCTCAAGTTCAAGCCACATCATGTAGGAATCTCAAGCTTCATAATCGTCAAAGGTCAACCATCATCTGAAGAAATGAAGTTTCAATGTTCATACTTCATATCCCAGGTATGAAAGACCTTATATTGACCTTAGGGTAGGTCATTTCATATACATAATTCAAATTAAATCACTTTATATGAATTTGGATTGTTCTAAGACTGGTCCTGAACCATGTTCGACTAGTCCTAGCACTGCCTCGACCAGTCCAAGAAATTCCAGGACCAGTCCTAAGTTGTTGCAAAATTTTAGAATTTTTTGGTTGAGTTACGACCAGTCCTGAACTCTGCTCGACTGGTCATGTGAACAGTGCACGATTCGTTCATGACCAGTCTAGCAGCTACGACTCAAACTACAGCAACGAAACCTGGTGCCTCACGACCAGTCGTGGAGGGCTCACGACTGGTCGTGAACAGCCTACAACCAGTCGTGGAACGGTTTTATCCAATCGCGCTCAAAAATTTAAAAATTTATTCGACCTACGACCAATCGTAGTGTCCTTAGGACCAGTCGAAGATGCGATTTCTCTAACTATAAATAGAGCTCGAATTTCAGAGTTTCATAATCCAATTCAAGAAAAATCAAGGCATCACTCTGAGATAAGTTTATGTTCATTTTAAGCTGCTTTGTGCATATTTAATATTCTCTTTTGTTAGCTTTCTCAATTTGATTTTGTTTCTATATTCCAATCTGATTTGAAAGAGGAATTGTTGTATTCCTTCTTCTTGGAATCAAAATCAAATAGAGCTAGCCCAACTGGTTTAATTTAAAATCAATCTAGAACCTGGAACCATTTCAAAGTGAGTATTGGACATTGAACTTCTACATTCAAACTTCTACTCTGATTGGTTCTTCCGGGCTGCTACAAGAGGAGAAATCTAGGTATTTTACATTATTGTAAATTTTCTTATTTTGGTTTCTTTTGAGATTAAGCCAAAAAAATCTCATTATGTTGGTTATCTGAGGAGAACCAGAAAACTCGGAGGTTGGGGTTTTGGAATTGTGTAAGCACTTTTGAAAGACACAATTGTGAAGGTTTTGGGTGAACCTGAGAAACCTATTTTCATTGTGAACACTAATATCCCCTGTGTGAGGTTATTAAGAGTGAAGTAGTAAGCTGTGTGGCTATTGTTTAACAGTTGGTGTACACACAGACGAACCACTATAATTCTTTGTGTCTTGTGATTTGAATGTTTGTGTAATTTCTATTTCTTTTATCATTCAAATTTGTGGGATTTATGTGTGGATGTGAATGTTGTAATATTTACATTTCAAGCATTGTGGGGAATGTTGTAATAGTTTAGACTTTCTTTCTAGTTATTTCTTTTTATTCCTCTTCAGTTTGAGTTTTTGATACAAAGACCTTTCTAGAAATAAGGTTGTCCTACCAAAAACTTTGGTTTTTGGTGTAAGGTTGTCCTTAGAACAACATTTGTATCAACCTCTCAAGACTAGAATTTTGAGGTTGCTTTTTATTTCAATACTGTGATTTATTTATTATGTTATCTTTTCTTTATTCATTTATATTCCGATGTTAAAGTTTTAATTTGGTATAGTCCTATTCACCCCCCCTCTAGGACATATAACTTGGCCTTTTACAGTTCATTTTTCTTTTTAAACACTTTTAAGTAGATAATAATATCTAGATCAACACTTAGAAAGAGAACAATTTCACAGGTCATAAATTAGATGTGTATTGTGAGCTAGATTCAATTGATGTTTAAAATTATTCTATTAACCAACTAACAAAGAATACTTAGTGAAAATTTTACCAAATAACTAGTCACTAGATTCCCAAAGTTTCATTGCATATCTTATCATAATACTCAACATGTATTCAAATCACACTTTTTTTTTTTTTTTTTGCTTTCTAAGAAAGTTTTGAAATAGAAAATTCAATTTTTTTTTGAAAAAATTGCTCGAAACCTAGAAAAATACTGATCAGATCCATCTAATCTCACCCCCAACCTAAAATTTACATTATCCTCAATGTAAGAAATACACAATAATATCAACATGAGACAAAAATAAGAAAGGAGGTATGAGTTTGAAAGATACTACTTGAGAAGGAAGAATGCAGCGATATTCAAAGCCTTTGGTATGCAAGGGTTAAGCAATGATAAGCACGAATTACTAAAGAAAAATTCATCTAACATATTACTAAGAAAGCAATAAACCTAACTGCACCTCCATCAAACTAGGAGGTTAATCCTGATACACAAGATCAGTCAAAGGGATGAACATGTCGTCTGAATTATACTTCTCAACAAATGGCTTGAGACGATGGTCGTTCACTTTGAAGATGTTGACATTGATTGGATTCTTAATCTGAACAACCCCATGAGAATAGACAGTTTTAATGATGAAGGGGCCAGTCCAACGGATCGAAGCTTACCCAAAAAAAGGTGTAATTGGGAATTTTACAAAAGCACTTTTTGACCTGTTGTAAATGATTTTCAAAGAATGTTCCAATCATGGAACACCTTCATTTTATCCTTATAAATTCATGAGTTCTCATAAGCATCGTTCCGGATTTCTTTGAGTTCATGCAGTTGAAGTTTGTGCAGCGAGCCGGTATTGTCCAAATTGAAGTTCAAATCTTTTATCGCCCAGTAGGCCTTATGTTCCAGCTCCACGAGCAAGTGACAAGCCTTCCCATAGATGAGTCTAAAGGGAGACATTCCAATGGGGGTCTTATAAGCTCTACGGTAATCCCATAAAGCATTGGCTAATCTGATTGACCAATCTTTACGATCGGGGTTTATTTCCCTGTTGGAAATTTCTTATGTGAAATGCCATATTTTTTATTAAGTTTTCGAATGACTCCTTGAAAAAATGTGACCATCTATCACTTATAATGGCTCGAGGTTTTTTGAACTAGGAAATGATGTTTTCTTTTATGAATCGAATGACCATTTGATGATCATTGTTTCGACACGGGATCGCCTCAACTCACTTGGTAACATAGTCTATTGTTGACATGATATAAATGTTTCCAACGGATTAGGGGAATGGTCTTAACACATCAATGCCACAGTAATCAAATGCTTCAATAATCAGAATGAGGTTCAATGGCATCATGTTTCGATGGGACATTCCTCTCAATTTTTTACAAGGCTCACAAGCTTTGCAAAACTCATGAGTATCTCTGAACATTGTGGGCCAATAAAAGCCACGCTACAGGATTTTGGTTGTGGTCTTTTTAGTAAAAAGTGACCACTACAGGCCTGAGAATGATAGAAAGAGATTATGCTTTGATGTTCATTATCGGGTACACATCTCCTTAAAATCCTATCTAGGCAATATTTGAAAAGATAGGGATTGTCCTAGATAAACTTGCACACCTCAGTGTAGAATTTATTCTTATCTTGCGTAGTCCAATGTGTCGGTGTGAAACCTAAAGCAAGATAATTTGTGATATCAGCAAACGAAGGTAATTGGGAGAGTTTTAAAATTTGTTCATTAAGAAACATATCATTTATAGGAGTCAGGTCTAGGGAATTGGATATGACAAGCCTAGAGAGATAGTCAACTACTACGTTCTCTACTTCCTTTTTATCTCTAATTTTAATACTGAACTCTTGGAGTATGACAATCCATTTTATCAATGAGTCTTAGCATCCTTCTTAGAAAGAAGGTACTTAAGCGCCGAATGATCGGTGTAAATAATGATCTTGGATCCAATCAAATAAGACCTAAATTTGTCCAACGTGAACATTATGGCTAAGAGTTCCTTTTCCATAATATAGTAATTCATTTTGACAGAATTTAGAGTTCTACTTGCGTAGTAAATAACATAGGGTTTCTTCTCATTTCTCTGGCCTAATACCAACCCAATAGCATAGTCAGATGCATCACACATTATCTCAAAAGGAATGCTTCAATCGGGTGACCGCATGATATGAGTTGTAGTCAACATAGCCTTGAGCTTAAAGAAAACTTCCTGGCATTTTTTGCTCCACTCGTATGGAACATCCTTTTAGAAGAGATTACATAAAGGACGAGAGAGATGACTAAAGTCCTTTATGAATCTCTTATAAAATCTGGTGTATCCTAAGAAGGAATGCACATTATGTATGCTCTTAGGCGGGGTAGGTTAGAGATCAAGTCAATTTTATCCTTATCTACCTTGATTCCCTTAGATGAAATTATATGTCCAAGAATTATTCCCTTGGGAACCATGTAATGACATTTCTCCCAATTCAACATGATATTTTTCTCCTCACATCTTTTCAGTGCATGTTTTAGATTTTCAAGACAATCGATGAAAGATGGACCAAAGACAGTGAAATCGTCCATGAAGACCTCTAGATATTGCCCCACCATGTCAGAAAAAATACTCAACATGCATCGCTGAAATATGGTGGGGTCATTACACAGTCCAAACATCATCCTTCAGTAAGCAAAGGTGCCAAAGGGACATATGAACATGGTCTTCTCTTAATCTTTAAAGGCTATCTCTATCTAATTGTAGCTTGAATACCCTTCCAAAAAGTAGTAATAAGAATGACCAGCTAACCTTTCTAAAATTTGATCAACGATATGAAAAGGAAAGTGATCTTTCCTTGTGGTGGTATTCAACTCTCAGTAGTCAATGCACATCCTCCAACCAGTAGTAACTTTAGTTGGCACAAGTTTATTATTGGCATTAGCTACATGGTGATTCCAAACTTCTTAGGAACCACCTATGTTGGACTCACCCATTAACTATTGGATATATGGTATATGATACCCACATATAACAACTTGAGTACCTCAACTTTAACCACCTCCTTCATGTTAGGATTTAAACATCGTTCTGGTTGTCAGGAGGTTTTTGCATTTTCTTCTAAGTGAATGCAGTGTGTACAAATCAAAAAGTCAATTCTCTTGAGGCTGACAATCATCCATCCAAGGGCTCCCTTATGTTCGTTAATTGTAGAAATAACCATACTCTTGCTCTTCATTGAGGTGGGAGAAATACCACCGGGTAAGTTTTGTCTTGACCTAAATAGACATATTTAAGATCGACGGGCAAAGGTTTTAGGTCAAGCTTTGTTGTCTTGAGACTAGACGATAGAGGCATTATATCGGTTTGGGGTAAAGTCTCCAATTATGGCCTCCACTAGTTAATTTCATGTATCGGTGTTGCATCAAGCAAGGCATCCATCTCCTTAATCATATCATCATCTAAATCAGGAGAGTAGGCCAAACATATTTCTAAAGGGTCAAGTATAGAGTCAAAAGTGTTCTATCTTCCATGAAAGAATCAATCATGTTAAAATCAATGGTATCATCAACATCCTCTGATTGTTTGCTCATATTAAAAAAGATGTTCAGCTTTAATGTCATGTTCCCAAAAGATAAGTTCATAACTCCATTCCTATAATTGATAATGACATTTGATGTAGCTAGGAATGGCAACCAAGAATGACTGGAATCTGAGTACTCACATCTGTAATGGGCTGAGTATCCAAAATGATAAAATCCACTGGATAGCAGAATTTATCGACTTGGACTAACACGTCCTCAATCATCCCTCTAGGTACATGAACCGAACGATTGGCAAGTTGAACTGTGGTCCTAGTGAGTTTTAATTCACCAAGGCCAAGTCATTCATAAATCGAGTAAGGAATTTAGTTCACTCTTGCTCCTAAATCAATAAGTGTATGCTCGATCCAGTGGTCCCTGATTACACAAGAAACAGTTGGGCTACTCGAATCCTTGTACTTTTGTGGCACATCTTTCTTTAAGATCACACTCACTTTTTCAGTTAAAAAGATTTTACTTTGAATATTTTGCAGTCTTTTGGTAGTGCATAGATCTTTTAGGAACTTGGCATACGAGAAAATTTGCTTAATAGCATCCAAGAGAGGGATATTGAATTTCACCTATTTAAGCACCTCTAGAATATGCTGAGTGTTGCTCAGAGGCTTAGGTGAAATTAACCTTTGTGGGAATGGTGCAACCGACTTATATTGTCCTTTCGGTTCTTTCTCAAGTAGGACGTCGCTAATTCTATTATCCTTCTTAGAATCTTTTGAGTCCTTAGGCTTCTCAGCCCTTGTCAGGATGGTTTTGTCTATTGTCTTCCCACTTTTAAGAGTGGTGATAGATTTAGCTTGTTCCACGTGTTGGTCCGAAGAGCTCGAGTCACTTATTTCACATTGCGATTTCGGATTAGGGAGAGATTGGGCTAGAAAAGTCCCATTCTCTCTAATTACTAAGTGCTCAATCCTTTATATGGACTTGCTAAGGTCCAGGAATGCTTGTAAGGTGTTCTGATTAAAGAGCTCTTGGTTCTGGATATGTTTAAGAACCAAATCCTCTTGGGATCTTAATTTGTTGATTTGTATTAGCCGATTGACCACTCCCCCAACTAAAGTTGGGATGGTTCTTCCAACTCAAGTTGTATGTATTTGAGATGGGAGTGCTAAAAGGCCTTTGGTAGTTGTTCAAGTCATTCAATTTCTCATGTAACAACCCTTAAAAAGCAGGAATGGTGGGACAATCATGTGTCAAGTGTATGTTACTAGCACAAATACCACAAGAAACTTCAATGGTCTCTTCAAGCTTGACTATCTCTACCTTCTTTAGTTCCATGGCTTTAATTTTTCTTGTAAGGTTGGCCATCCTCCACTTATGTCATCTTCTTCCCGTAAGACATATATTCATCCCTTTTCCCATGATTTATTAAGCTTAAAAGTTGAGGCTTTTGAGGCGATGTCCCATGACTGCACGTTCATAGCAAGTAAATCAAAATAATCTCACATATCATCGGCCTCTTTGTCAGGCCCTTATCCTAGCCTGTACTATTTCGTAGGCTTCTGCGGTCCTCCTGGCTGAATTCCGTCGACCTACGATGTGTAAACAGTAATTGCGTGTGATCCTGAGTTGTATCCCACATTCTAGGGTCGACTCAACTCGAAACCTGTATCCTTGTGACCGCGCCGTCGCCGCGGTTTCGACGCCGCGTATTACGCACCAAGGAGATACCCAGGCCATGAGATGTGGGCCCACGTTCAGATTGTGAAAAACACCGCGTGTTACGAATTTCGAGAGAATCTCTACAATACATCACATCAATCCATCAATCAATCAAGTCGAGTATAACCCATACCCTACCCATCCCTCTCTCATCCAAAAGTCAACAACACCCATACTTAGCCATTCATTCCTCACCAACAAGTCAATGAGACCCATGTCTCCCATGTCATTTACACCACTCCTCTCTCCCTCACTTTTCACTCCATGTTTCTTTTCCAAACAACAAAGGGAATGTGGACATCCAAGCTCTCCATGAGAAGAGCTAGTGTGGCCCACCTCCCTAGCAACCAATCCCACCATCCAAAGATCATCTCCACAGTTGAAATGCATTCCCCGGAGCTCTAGGATGCGTTGATGGAAGAAGAAGTCCAATGAGATCAAAGGTGGGTGTTCATAGCATTAAATTTCTTTGATTTTGTTAATTTGAGGGCCCACATGGTGGGACGCATTTTGATGTATGACTGTATCATAGGGGCCCATAGTAGTAGGGTCCCTCCGCTACTCCGATCTCTCTCTCTCTCTCCCTATCTATCTCTCCCTCTCTTTATCCTTTGGTGATGGAATGTGGCCCACCTATGAAGTATGTATCATATCCATGTCGTCCATGCATGGACCACACACGTGGGACCCACCATGTAGAACCTGATTGGCTGGAGTATCTACAACAGCTATATAGCTGTTGTATTCATGCTACCAAGTCCTGTGGGTGTGACGGAGGTATGTGTTATTCAACACCGTCCATCCATTTTGCTTGAAGCGAGACCCCACCTAGATGTATGGTATATCTCCACCGTACACCCTACTTCCCAGCTCATTTTAGGCGTTGAGCAGAAAAATGAAATTAATCCAAAACTCTGGTATGCCGCACCATCTAAAACATTATTTTTAATAGTGAAAATTATTAGGGCCCACTGCAATGTTTTCTAGGCATCAAAATATATCCAATATTGGGCTTCTTAGACTTGTCATGAGCCCAGGAACCTAGCTGACGAACTGGATCCTCTTGATGTGGGCCCACCTATGAAAAACTTCAAAATTTTTTTTATAAATAGAGGTCGTTGTTGCTGTCAGTGTCCAGAGGACGCTGCAGCAAGCAGCGTCCGTTGCTTAAGTTGGCACAGGATCAGTGGGCCCCACTTCAGGCCCCACCATGATGACTATTGAACATCAACACCGTGCATTTGATGGGTCCCATTTAATAGTTGGAATATCCCAAAAATCAATCGTACATGGGGCTCAAGTGGTCCACACTATAAAAAGCAGTGGGGTATTGAACGTCTGCCATTGAAACCCTTTTTGGGACGTTGAAGTTTTAGACCAATACAAAATTTGTTTTTTTAAGGGTCTTCGTGACCTTATGAACAGATTGAATGGAAAATAAATGTTAGTGGAATGGCTGGTGTACAGCAGCTATATAGCTGTTGTATTGACGTCCACAAGTTGTGTGGGTCGGTAACCCACCTTGTTGTATGATCCACATGTTCCAGCAGGTGGGACCCACATGATTTATGTATCATATTCTCACCATCCAATCCAACAAAGGACGGCGGGATGCCATCTGATATAGGTGTTCTATTCCCGTTGTCCATCATCTGGACGGTGGGACACCACGTGATGTATGGTGGGGCTTACCTTGGTATATGTGTTTTATCTCAGGTGTCCTTTACGCAGACTTCATGATATATGTGTTGTATCCACTGTCCATCTATATGGACCACAAGTGATGTGTGAGTTTTATTCGTACCGTCCATTTGATGGGTCCCCTTTATATGTGGGGTGCCCAAAAAAATAATCAGTCATAAATAGAACTCAGGTGGCCCACACCATCTACAATCTTGTGAAGACATGCTAAGCCATATAAAAGAACTTACTGGGACCTATCTGAGATTTGGATGTACCTGAACCTGGTTTAACCCTTTAACCAAGTGGGACACATAATGGATGAGTTGGATTTGTGAACCACAACTTGGTGGGCCCAACAAACGATTATGAGTGCTTTAATAAGGGTAACCTCTCCACTGTGTGTACGATGTGGCCCACACAAGCCACAAGTTGACTTAATTTTAAGTCCCAGGCCCCACCATGATGTGTGTATCATACCCACACCGTTAAACTATTTTTGGGTCATGGGCCCCATTGCATTGTATGGCCCACCTTATATGTATGTGTTGTACACAGACCATCCCTCCATGGGACCCACCGAAATGCATGCTTGGTATATCCACGCTGTCCATCTACTAGGGATGGTGGGCCCCCTTGATGCGGGTGTTATATATATCCAGCCGTCCATCTGTTTGACATGGGGCGTGGACCCCACCTTAATATATGTATTGTATATTGCATCGTCCATTTCTGGATGATACCATGTGGGCCGACCTTGATGTATATGCTGGAAAACCAGCCGTCCACCTGTTTTACCAATGGGACCCACCATTGATGTATTTATTCTATATCCATGTTGTTTATCAGGTGGACCACACTGCAACTAGTGAGGGATTGAACGTCTACCATTGAAACCCCTTTTGGGAGTGCAGAAGTTTTGGACCAGTATGAAATTTGTTCTTCCTCTTAATTCAGGTCTTTGTGACTGTATGAGTAGATCTGGATGGAAAATAAATGTTGTGGTGGACCTTGGTAATTTTAACGGTGATAAATCATTATCATCATTGTTATTTATAGTATGGTCCTGATGATCTCCCATTATAATCCATTTGGGTAACACTCTAAAATGATCCCTATATAAAGATGTATGGTGTAGATAGCTCACCTAGAATGGTGGGCCCGATTTGATGTATTTGAGGCCCACCTATTATATATATTTGAGGCCCGTGTGTAGGGCCCACCTGTTGTGTATTTGAAGCCCATTGGTTGTGGCCCATTGTGATATATATTCAAGGCCCATGGTTGTGGCCCATTGTAATGTATATGAGGGCCCATTAGTGCGGCCCGTTGATGCGGCCCACTTGATGTATACGAGGCCCATTATGATATATTTGAGGCTCATGGGTTATGGCCTACTGTGATGTATTGAGGCCCATGGGTTAGGGCCCATAGTGACGTATTAGAGGCACATTGTTGCGGCTCATTTGTTGCGCCCCATTATGATGTATTTGAGGACCATGGGTCGTGGCCCATGATGATGTATATCAAGCCCGTGTATTCAACCCATCTTGATGTGTATATGGCCCTTATGTGAGGCCATAAGCTTATTATATGTTTTGGCTCTATGTGGGCCACTCCTTGGGAGCAATGTTGGTTAAATGGCCACATTGATGGGCAGTGATGGTTAAATGTCCATATTGTGACCTTCCCTTAGACCCCTTATTGAGGCTGATTCTGATTCTGATTCTGATCATCGAGGCCGATTTCGATTGTCATGACCGGCTCCGATCATCAAGGCCGATTCTAATTATCGAGGTCAACTCCAATTATCGAGGTTGATTTCGATTGCCGAGGCCAATTGTCGAGGTCAATTCCAATGGTCGAGGCTGGATATCGATGCCGATTGTCGAGCCCCAATGTGATGTATATGGGGCCCATATTTGAGGCCCATTATGATGAGCATTTCGCCTCGGCTAGATGCATATGAGGTCTATGTGATGAGGCCCAATGTGATGTATATTAGGCCTATGTGATGAGGTCCATTGTGGTGCATTTGAGGGTCAGGCGATGGAGTCCATTGTGATGTATCTTAGACCCATGTGAGAGGCCCATCGTGATGTGTATTGAGCTCTTAAGTAAGGCCCATGGTGTTGTATATTAGGCCCTTGCGAAGCCATGGGTCCACTATATGTTAGGCTCTATATGGGTCATTCCTTGGGGTAATGTTAGTTAAATGTCCACATTGTTGAGGCCAATTTTTTATGTCGATTATTGATACCAATTATGAGTATGTGACAGCATAACATCATGATACATACTCATACGCATCATCTGCATGTTTGTTATGAGATGTAGTCGACCATTGCATATGTTATTGGGCAAGTTGTTATGAGACTTCCTGATGGACGGAGGTTATCTCACATGAGTGCATAGTATGCGCAGGATTGATGCATGACTGGATTGTATGACTCATGCATCTTGTATTGTGTATTGTGATTACTGTACGCCCTAGCGACATCAGGGCCGTAGCCTCCACAGGCATATCGTGGATGGCCAGATGGGACACTGAAAATGTTTGGTTCAAGTATCGGGCTGCCATAGATGGCCCTGGGTGAAAATCTTTAAACCCTCTTGGTACTATAAGACGCCCCTACGTCGAGACCGAGTGAATATATATGAGCGCATGAGGGTCGTATACCAGTAGGCCGCGTCTCCCACTGTGTCATGGTCGGTTGGGAGGGGGTGTGGCCTTACCCGCCTGAGGGAGTAGGCATAGCTAGGCTGAGTTTGACCAGCTCGTGAATGGGTCCGCTATCGACGTGCTAGGTAGATATTGGTTGACTACTTACCAAGCGGATAGTGAGGTATCTTTCACTTACCTAGTTGTGTGCTTAATGAGGTGGCAAGCTGGTGTAAAGTGTACTAAACCCCGGTGATGATCCTAAAAAGGAACCATACCGATATGTGGACTTATTGAGCTAGAGTTGCATACTCATTCATTCATTCATTCACTATACACTCGAGTTGGTGGTGCGTAACTAATTACTATGTGTACCTTCGCAATGGCCAGGATTTTGGTTGGGGCGCGCGACTAACCTGAGATCAGGAGTTTACCACACTGAGTCTAACTATCCAAATTTAGGTATAGGACTAGTTTAGATAGAAGTCCCTTGTGGTGGACCTCGTAGCCTGCGATACTACGTACTATCATCCCAACTTCACACTCCAGCTTGGTCATTTTACTCGCATCGCATATTACATTACATCCTCAGCACATAGCATTTGGCTTACTATGTCTCCGCATTGCATAGCTGATCTACATTGCTTCCTTAGTATATGATATTGGTTTATTACATTCTTGTATTGTATAGCCTAGATAAGGCTGATGGTATTTATGGGCTTATCAACATATTTTCGCATTACTCTAATATTATATGATTTATGGGCTTGTCAGCATGTCCGCTTACTCTGATTAATCTAATATCTCATGATCTATGATCTCACCAATAATTCCGATATTGTATGATTATGGCTTTGTATTGAATACTTGGCACTTATCTTATGCACACACTTTCACCACCATCTAAGCTTTCCATAAGCTTATGCACAATAGATGCGTGCAAGTGGCGTTAGGTCGTAGCAACATTGAGCTTGAAGCATGCAGCGGACTTTTGGAGCTTTGATTTTTGATATATGTATTTCCCTTTCAGCACTGTATTCAAAATTTTATATTAGTGGATATGTGATGATGATGTTGTTCTTGTGATTTGGGTATACATGTGGTTATATTACTTATGAGATAAATGTACGTTGGTAAATCCTCCTTGTAGGATCCCAGGATTGGAATCGGGTGCATGCGCACTGGGAGCCGAAAATGGGGTACTATGGAGGCTGTCGGCACTAGATTCGGCAATCGAAAATTTTTTGAGCCCGATTTCCAAGTTTGGGGCGTGACACTCTTTGTTCATAAACTCGCCATTGCACATCATCTCTACGAATTGGCACATGGGCCAAGTCAAACCATCATAGAAAAACTTATGACCCGCCAAATTTTGTGGCCGTGATGTGGACAGGAGTTTAGAAGATCCTTAAATCTCTCCCAACATTAAAAGAAGGTCTCTTCCTCCTTTTGAGAGAAGTTCATGATCGCTTTCCTTAATGTATTAGTTTTTTTAACTGAAAAGAAATTTTTTAAGGAACTCCTCGGTCATCTCAGCCCATGTCCCTATCGATCGTGCTCAAAGGGCATGTAACCACAACTTAGCATTCTCTTTCAAAGAGAAGGGAAACAATTTAAGCCTTACGATGTCATCAATCACGTTTGGGAAGTGTAAGGTTGTTACTATCTTATCGAATTCTTTGAGATGTGGGTATGGGCTTTTATAATCAAGCTTGTGAAACTTTAAAAGGAGTTGGATCACTCTCGTGAAACTTTGGAAGGAGTTAGAAACAAATTGTAGCAAGGTGTACTTGCCCTCACCAGTGGGATTATGCACCTCATTCTCATCTTGGTGTTCCACAACTGGTTGGTTTGGTTGATTTGTGGCCATAGCTTTTATCAAGTCAGGTGATCTTAGATGATGTCTAATCCGGTGATGGATAGGCAATCCTTCAACCAATCCTCCTTCACTTAAGAGACGTAGAGTATTGTTACGGACCCACTTGTACATGAAATACTCTCGGCCCTCAAGTTCTAAAATAAAAACTAAGAACAACAGAAAATAAAAATTTAAAAAGTGATAAGTTAGAAAGAAGTTACCGGATCGGGAGTGCTATGTTAATTACTACAAAATAAAAAAAAACAGATTAGTTCAAAAAATGCAGTAGGAAATAAATCATAATTCTAATTCTAATCAAATTCAAAAAATGCAACCAAAGTCCCTAGCAATGGCACCAAAAACTTGTTCACAACCTCGAGTGCAGGGCTGCACTATAGTAATAAGTTGGTGAGACCAAGATCGTATCCACGGGGACTTACCTTGTGCGTATTCTGAAATAAGCTAGAACTAGAACTAGAATCAAAATTTAAACTGAAATCTGAACTAAGAGAGATCAATTACGAATAAACTATCAGTAATAAAAGAGACACTAGAGCATTAAGGATCCACTTTTAGCTATTGAGATGCTACCTCACTTGATTCAAAAAGCACAACTGGAATCGGAGTTGTCCTATCTAGTTGGATGATAGAGTAGTTAAAACAAAATCTGAACTTTCCATTGGATTAGCTCCCTCATGAAGCACCAGCATGATAATCGCAAGGAATTCAACCATCTACCATGCCCAAGAGACGATGGTAAATCACGAATTTTATAGATCTTCCCAATTCAAAACAAGTAAGAAGGTATTAAAAGCCTTCCAAGCATCTACTGTAATTGAAGTCGCATTAAACCAAAGAAAACTGAAAATATTCCTTCATTCAAACCAAGAATCAATGGAAGTCCAACATAAACTCGAATCAAAGTAAGATAAATATCTAAATAAACTACAAGTTTCACCCTCTTAGCTCTAGCTAAGAGATTAGTCAACCAAAGACATGATTGAAATTAAAACTCTTAAACAAAACATGAAAAACTAACTAGAACGGAGGATTTGAAGAAGATGGAAGACTCCTTGAAGTTCTCCAGCACCTTGGCCTCTTCCTTCAACCCTAATTCATGCTTGGAAACAACTAAAGGTCCCTTATTTATAAGAATTTCCTGAACCGACTTTGAAACTGCCTCAATTTACGTAGTCAAGTTTCGCTTTAGTCGCACCAAAGTTACCTTTGGTCAGACCGAAGTGGAATTTGAATTGTAACTAGATTCTCGACCTTCTTCAATCAACCCACCGGAATTTGAATTGTAACTGGATTCTCTACCTTCTTCAATTACCCGACTTCGGTCACACGAAATTTCCTTTGGTCAGACCGAATTAACTCCTTTCATCGCTGGAGCTTTTCAGTCTACTTTTGGTCACACCTGAGCTACCTTTTGTCGCACCGAACCTAGTTTCAATCGGACCGAATTAAATTTCAATTGAACCGAATTAGCTCTAAAAATTAGTGTTGATCGTTGGACTATTTTGTGTGATTTCGGTCGCACCGAACTTGGGTTCGGTCACACCGAAGATCGAACCGAACAGTCTGTTGCTTCAGCAGTTTTTTCAATCTTTTCTCCTTCCTTTGCACTTGGTTTTTTTAGATCTTTGGCATATGAATTATTCATTCTTGAACTCTAAATCTCCAAGCCTCACTTTAGTAATCTTTTGAGCACTCTCTCATCTCTTTTGGCGTCCTTTTCTCTAAAGCTCTCGAAATCACCTCGTAAGAGAAAACAACTAAAAATAGATCGATTAAGCACTATCATGTTCATAAAACCAATAAATAAATAGGAGAAATATGAAATATTTAACACTTAACAAATATCCTCTAACTCCGCTCATAAACTTGCTACAGTTTTCTCTCTCATGAAATTATAAAGGAAGGACCCCATCCGTTAGGCACAATTGGATGTGGGTTCTTATTTTCTTGGCCAACTTGTTTCATTCATCATCTTCCATAGATTACAGTCGATTCTCAAGAACCTCATCCAATCCTTGTTGAACTAATAGGCCAATCATCTTAACCTTCCATAATTCAAAATTGCTTTTTCTGGAGTACTTCTCAATAGCGAACTTAGGATTAGATGTCATTGATACTCTACTTTCCGATTCAACCTGCGCCCCAACGAGATCTCTAATACCACTTATTGGGAGACTGCAAAAGCACACAAAGATGAATCAAGTATTCCAATGGCACAATCAAGAAAAAGCACAAAGTCTTCAAATTTAACATGGAAAAACCCTTATGGGAAAAAAATCATGGCATAAAGCGATAGATATTACTATGAAAGAAAAAATTATAATAGATAGAGAGAATACCCGATTCGAACAAGCCTCAAATTTCCCCTTACAAGCCTTTGAAAACCCTAGGAATGAATTAGAAAACCTTTAGATACACACTCCAATCCCAATTACACCCCTATATATAGCCTTGGGAAGAATCATAATTGAATTTGGAAACAAAATCCTGCAGATACGCAACTTTGCATAACTTTGCGCATACTTTCGATGACACATTCAATGGGACTTCAATGGCATCGAACCCACTTCGATGGTATCAAACTAACACCAAAACATTCCAGCGATAAATCATGAATTTTCTGAATTTTTCTAATGGCATTGAGAAGGCCTTTGATGTCATCGAAACTAACTTCGATGACATCGAACAACCTTTGATGGCATCGATCATGACACCAAAGTGTCTAACGACTAAACATATAAATTTCGTATTTTCTCGATGGCATTAAGTTGACTTCAATGGCATCGAAAGTCCCCTCGATGGCATCAAACCTGTCATCGACAGACCTGTTAATTTACAGGTTTAAAACATCAATCAACAAATACATGCTCATTTACTTTTGTAAGCTCAGAGAAATGAGTTTTGTTTTCCCTGTTAGTTCCTCTTCTTCAACAAGAAGCAAGGATTGCTAATTCTTAATTTAGAACTATAATAATGTTTTGAGGGCTTTAATGACATATGCCAAATAGCGATCAATTCTCTGCGAAATTTGAAAGCACACGTCTCCTATTCCTTTGCACAACCCCCAACTTCAAGCACTTGTATTGGGTGAATGCACCTTACCTTTAGCTCCTGTATTGTTTACTATACTATCATTTACAAAAGAAAAATGATTTTAAAAAAATAAATAAATAAATAAAAATTCAACATTGAGATTTTCCAATTCATGCAACTTTTTCACGGTGGCCCATCAACTCTGGAGGGCACTAATGGGCATTTTAGATTGGCGATCAAACTGTCGGCAATAAGTTGTTCCATGGTGATCAACCTACCTCCCCAATTCGACACATTCCTGGTAAACAATAACACTTTGAAGGACATGTGGGGATTGGATGAACTTATCACTCAGTGCATCCAAGAAGAAGACAGGATCAAATAAATGGTCAAAGTTCAAAATATTAATATGGTGACCTCTGGTCATGGGCATGGGCATGAGAATAAAGGTAAAAGGAAAAAGAAATAAGGTTCTAATAATGGATCCTCTGGTCCTCCATCTGGAAACCATAACAATCAATCTAGAAATGAATCAAAAAATAAACGGGTTAAAGGCAAACCGTGCTTCTTTTGCAAAAAGACGGGTCATTTAAAGAAAAACTGCAAATGGTTTCAAAATTAGCTCATAAAGAAGGGTAATCATTCTGTTCTTATCTATTTTGAAACTAATCTGATCGATGTATCGATGGATTCCTGGTGGATAGATTCGGGAAGTATTATTCACATATGCACTTCTATGTAGAAATTTCTACAGGCTAGGCCACTAACTGATGCAGAGCGCTTAGTATACATAGGCAATGGTGTCAAGGTAGACGTGGAGGCAATTGGAGTCTATAGGCTTAAGTTAAACTCTGGTCATTTTTTAAATTTAGTAAATACATTTTGTGTGCCTTCTATAAGGTGTAATTTAGTTTATATTTCTCGTTTGGATAAATTGGGATACTCATTTCAATTTAAGAATAAAGGTTTTAGTATTTATTTTAATTCAATTAAAGTTGGAACTGACTCTATAGTAAACAACTTATACCAGTTAGACTTGATTGCCTCACACGTCTATAATATTAATACCTTGCGTGGAAATAAAGTAGGATCCAAGAGAAGGATAACTATGAAAATTCCTCCATGTTGTGGCACAGACGACTATACTATATATCTCGTGAGAGATTAGACAGGCTTGTGCGAGAAGGAATTCTACATTCTCTAGACTTCTCCGACTATGAAGTATACATTGATTGCATAAAAGGAAAATAGACTAGAACTAGAAAGAAAGGTGCAACCAGGAGTGTAGGTCTATTAGAAATGATACATACTTTGTGGATCATTTCCTACGGCTTCATGGAGTGGATACAAATATTTTATTACCATTATAGATGACTACTCTCATTTCACGTACCTTTACCTTATCAATGAGAAATCAGATGCCCTGGATGCTTTTAAAATCTATAAGGCTGAAGTTGAAAATCAACTCGATAAAAGGATTAAAGTTGTCAGATATCACCATGGTTGTGAATACTATGACAGATATGACGAATCAGGACGCAATCCAAGGTAATTCGCAAATACCTGCAGGATTATGGCATTGTCACCCAGTACACTACGCATGGTACTCCAGAGCAGAATAGTGTGGCTGAGAGGCGTAATCGCACCCTTATGGATAGGTGTGAAGAATGATTAGTAATTCAACATTGCCAGAATTACTGTGGGGTGATACGTTCAAAACCGCAGTTCATATACTAAATAGGGTCCCCAGCAAAGAGGTAAAAAAAATCCTTCTGTGTTGTGAAATGGGAGAAAACTAAGTCTCCGATATATACATGTTTGAGGTTGTCCTACTAAGGCTAAAATTTATAACCCGCATGAAAAAAAGCTTGATCCTATAACTATAAATTATTTTTTCATAGGATATCCAGAAAGATTAAAGGGCTATCAATTCTACTGTCCTTCCCACTCTATCAGGATTGTTGAGGCTAGGAATGTCAGATTCATTGAGGACACTGAAAATAGTGGGAGCACGAATATTAGAAATTTTGTATTTGAGGAATAAAGGACTGTGACTCCAGTCATAGTCAATCATGATCACGTGGATATTAATGATGCAATCGATTCTGCAGTCATTACAGAAAAACACGTAGAACCTCATATACCAACTACTAATGAGAACAATAAAGATCAAAACCACACCTAACAAGAAGAACCATTGAGAAGATCTAAAAGATAGAGAAGGCCTGTAAATCAAGATGATTACATCATATACTTAAAGGAACATGACTTTGACATAGGGGTGAAAAAATATCTTGAATCCTTTACACAGGTCAAGCACAGTGTTGATCCTTCTCGTTGGTTTGATGCCATGAAAGATGAGTTGAAATCCATGCGGGACAATAAAGTATGAGATCTTATAGAGTTACCCACTAGAATAAGGTCAATTGGTTGTAAAAGGATATTTAAAACCTAGAGGGACTCCAAGGGTAATGTTGAAAAATATAAAGCCAGACTTGTTGTCAAGGGTTTTAACCAACATGTGGGCATTGACTTTAAGGAGACTTTCTCACCAGTGTCTAAGAAAGACTCATTCAGAATTATAATAGCTCTTGTAACTCATATGGATTTAGAGTTACATCAGATAGATGTAAAGACTACATTTCTTAATGGGGATCCAAATGAAAATGTATACATATTACAGCCCAAAGGTTTTGTAGATAATGGCCTAGAACATTTGGTTTGCAAACTAAAGAAATTCATCTCTGAGTTGAAACAGGCATCACGACAATGGTACCTAAAGTTTCATAAAGTAATTTCCTCATATGATTTTGTAGAAAACACTGCAGATGAATGTATATACATTAAAATCAGTGGGAGTAAGTTCGTTATGATGATTTTGTATGTTGATGATATTTTGTTGGCTAGCAGTGATATTAGGATGTTGAGCGACACCAAGAAATTCTTCTATCAAAGATTTGAAATGAAAGATCTTGGTGAGGCATCTTATGTCATTGGCATTGAGATACGCCGTGAAAGATCACTTGGACTGCTCAGCCTGTCACAGAGGGCCTATATTACCAGGGTACTTGAAAGGTATGGCATGCAAAATTGTGCTTTCGGACAGTCGCTTATTGTGAAGGGAGATAAATTTGGCCTATTTCAATGTCTAAAGAATTATTTGAAAAGAATCGAATGAAAGCATTTTCGTATGCATTAGTAGTAGGGAGCATCATGTATGCTCAAGTCTGTACACAACCAGACATTGCCTTTATTGTTGGAATGCTGGGGAGATACATATCTAATCCAAGAATGCAACATTGGATAGTTACAAAGAAAGTATTACGGTATCTACAGAGAACGAAGGACTTCAGACTCATATACAAAAGATCTGATCGATTGGAGTTGATTGGATACTCAGACGCAAATTTTGCTGGCTGCGTTGACACTAAGAAGTCCACCTCAGGATATATTTTCATAATGGTTGGAGGAACTGTGTCTTGGAAAAGCGTGAAACAATCTACCACTACCTCGTTCACCATGGAAGTTGAATTTATTTCTTAGCACGAGGCATCTAATCAGGTACTATGGTTACAGAGTTTCTTATCAGGTTTACGGGTACTGGAGCATATCCTGAAACCATTGAGAATATTTTATGATAATTCAGATATTATTTCCTTCTCTAGCAACAACAATCATTCATCAAGGTCGGGGCATATCGACATCAAATACATTGTTGTAAAGGAAAGAGTTAAGAATCATCAAGTGTCCGTGGAATTCATCGGCACTAAGCAGATGATTGCAGATCCGCTCACTAAAGGGCTCCCTATCACACCATTTCAGGAGTATGTGACATCCATGAGAGTCATTGATCCCACAAATGTTTTCAATTAGTGGGAGTTGAGCGTACTTTGATTTTCACAGACATTTAGAGATCTCATTTTATACAGTTTTAATGATTTTGATATAAAGATTTATTTCTGCTTCTCTCTCTCTCTCTATATATATATGCGTAAATTTTGAGTAAGTAGAACTACAGTCATGTCTGGTTGGAGACATGTAAAAGCTTCAGGACCTCTTAAGGATAGGCAAATATCATCACACTAACTATGTAATCCTTATACCACATTTCCTAGTTCCTGATCTATGTCATTAAGATTAAAAGTACTTATGATCACGCTTAGCCTCACTTCACCTAAATTAAATGTTGTGACGACTATCGCGGTTCGATACTGACTGTCTTGATGGACCAGATTGAATAGCACTACACATATTGTCCAACAATTTCATTGGTTAACCATTTGAATGTTTTCTTAAATCAAAACTTATTTTTTCAAAAGTATTTCTACATAATTAATCATTGATGTTGTTCAATGTGGATCAAGTGGGAGAATGTAAGAACTCTATAAGGTGGGCCTTATTGATCAACGGTCTAGATTGATTTGACTGTTGGACTGTGTGATTATGTAAACTAGTGGACCCTACTTCTATGTGATTTACGCAGACACTTTGTGTTAAGGGGTGAAGTGCTATAGCCTTACGCAGGGCTTTTTGAGTTGAACTAGGACACAATAATGTGGAGTAGTGGGAAGGAGAGTTATGATGAGATTCAAACTCTCATCTCCACAGATTCTATATAAGAGAGAGCTGGGTACCTGATCCTACAGAACGACAGAAGCCTAAGTCTCATCTATTACTCTGTATATGGGTGTAAAGGAGAGGAAGATTGCAGCATCGATTTTCTAATATTCTAATCTGGTATTTATGACGTCTCAGTTAGGTAAGTCATCCAAATCCTAGATCTCCATGTTTTATGTATAGGCAGATCTCTGGGATTTCCGTATCTAGGTAACCTTACAGTCAGTGCTTAAGCTGATCGTGGAGACTATGTTCACTTATTTGGACCGAACTCTTATTCGGCCTTCCCTTCCGAGTTACTTGCCTTGTGTTTTCTATTCTACAAGCATTTGTTTGAACAGTCTATTTTTACCCATAACAATTAGTATTCCTATTCATTCATTGGTGGCCAATAAGATAACCATAATTTAAAAAAAAATAAAAAATAATAATAATAATAATAATAATGAATAACATTGTCTTATATATTCTATCTTGAAACATATGCTACCAATCTCACTTGTCATGTGCAAGTGTGATCCATATAACACGTCCCATTTGATAATCGAACTTGTCATCTGCAACATGCAGCTCCTTAACAGTGGCATTAAGACAGGCTAATTTTGAACTATGGAATGTGAGCCCCATTCTGTTTCGATGATGTTGGATGGCTGCACCATTGAATTTTGGCCAATGACCACCCGAACCAAGGATATATCATCCTTCCTACGAGCGTGATTTTTAGGCTACGCACCATCCACGTTAGGTCACAACGGTCTGGACAGGACTGCATCTATGCCAATTGCCATGTGTACAGTGCACGAGTTAGGTATGTGAACCAAGCGGAACTAGCCTGTACAATTTCACTTGGGGCCTGTTTGATTGGACCGAAATATACCTAAATAGATGTAAAATCATAATAAATATAATTTTCTTTAGGGCCTGTTTTGAATAGAAAATAATAGTGCATTTACTATAAAATCAGTAATTATTACTTAACTACGGTATTTCATATGTGGCCAGCTAGCGTATCTAGATACGAGCGATCAAACTCCCCTCGGCCGTCGTTAGAAAAAATATGCGAGTGATGTATTTGCACAAGAAAAACCTCCATAAAGAGATTTCAATCATCAAGTGCTTCAATGCCATAGGGAGTCTGCGGGGAGATCATATCCAGCCGTCAATCAGCTTTTAAATGAAATATCCTACCAACCATTTCGGTTTTCAACGCAAACAACCGAATGGCAACGATCATGGGCGCGCCGCGTTTTTGGTGGATCCCCAGATCCATCCCTCACTAGAGCCGTAGACGAACCGAGTTAGCTTGGTTAGCTCGCTTGACTTGGCTCGAAAAGGTTCAATTCGATTCGGTTGGAAACTGAGTTCGAGCCAAGTCGAGTTGATTTTTTTAGCTCAAAAAAAATTTGAACTGAGTTCAAGCTTGCCTGAGCTCGACTCAACTCAAATCAAACCCTAACTCGACTCGAACTCGGATCGAACCAGTTTGGTGACTTGGTTACTTTGATATTGATGCTGCTCACCGAGTGTTTGATGAAATGACTCAACGAAGTGTCGGCTGGTGGCGAGGAAGGTATGGATATGAAACTAATACTCTTGCATCTTGATTTTGATGTTGCTTACTGACTGTTTGATGAAATACATGTAAATTGCTGCTGTTGTTTTACATACCGTGAGAAATTGAAGGTGCACTCCATATGTTTGTGAAAATGCCGTACATACTTGATCTTGGCTCGAACTCGACTGGAACTGGCCCGAGCTGCTGACCGAACCAAGCCGACCTAACCAGTCAAGCTCGAAGACCGAGCTAAGCCGAGTTCAAGCTGGAGTTAGCTAGTGGCCGAACCGAGTTGAGGTGTGCCAAGCTCGACTCGTATACAACTCTATCCCTCACCGTGCGGTGCATCGTGATGTATTCTCCTTACATCCATGCTTCAAACGTTTTGACAGCTCATTTCAAGACATGATATAAAAAATGAGGCAGATCCAAATGTTAGTTGTACCATAGCATAGAAAAGTTTTTAACGGTGAGGATTCAATCACCACTATTTCTTTACGGTGGCCTCCAAAAGTTTTTAATGGTGAGGATTCAATCACCACTGTTTCGTATGGTGTGCTCCACCTAAGATTTGAATCTACTTTTTTCTTCGATCATACCCAAAAATTATCTGTCAAGACAGATGGATGATGTAGATGAAAGGTACATAAATCAAGATGGCCCCATAGTTAGGAATCCACCCATTTCCGTGGATCTGGGTAATAGGGGAAACATGTAATGATATCCGCAAAATTTCCATGCAGTTTTCATGTTCCAAATGTGGCTAAGCATCTGCCTAGAGCTGGGCATTCAGTCCGAAATTTCTATGGCCTGACCCAAACTCGATCCAATCCAGGACCGAGTCTGGGTCGCCTAACTCGATCTGATCCGGTCAAGTGCTGGGCTGATCCGATCCGAGTCCGACTCGGTCAGGGAAATCGAGTCGGATCGGTTAGGTATGATTTGGATCAGGTTAGGAACGATTTCTTGTGAAAATGTTCCTGCCTGGTAAGCTATTTTGCCTCCAACTTTTTATTTTTAAAAAAATAAAAGAATATTATCTTTACCATTAAAAAATTTACAGGGCCCACCATAACGTTTATTTTCCATCCAATCCATTAGTTAGGTCACAACTATATGGATGAAGAGGAAAAACAAATTTCATATTGATCTGAAACTTCTGTGACCCCTTAAAGAGTTTCAATGGTAAACGTTTAACCCTCCACTGATTTTTGCAATGTGGTCCACTTGATCTTTAGATCTGTCTTATTTTTTGACTCAAGCCTTAAGATAAGCCCATCAAATGGATAGACGGTTTGGATATAACACATACCTCGTGGGACCCACAGAACTTGCTGACGTCAATGCACCAACTCAAGCACAGACAGCATGGTACACTTGCTCATCTGTATTCCTCACGTCTGTCAGTTAGTCAGTCAGAAGTGTCTAGCGTACCGAGTAACTAAGTATGATAATTGTACATAGTAAATTATGTGGGTCCCACCATGATGTATTTATTTTATCTACTCATTCCGTACATTTTATAATTTAATTTTGTTTTCATGTACCAAAAATCAATTATATACAAAGCTTAAATGGGCCACACCATAGGAAACAGTGTGAATTGAACATCTACCATTGGAAAATTCTCTGGGCAACAAAAGTTTTGGATCAAGATGATATTTGTGTTTTCCCTTCATCCATGTCCTTATGATATTATGAATAGGTTGGATGACAAATAAACGTCACTATGGGCCTAGGAAGGTTTCAACTGTGGAAATCATTATTCCCACTATTTCCTTGTGGCATGGCCCAATTGACTTTGTATATGTCTCAATTTTGGTCTCAATTACTAAAATGAGATTAAAAAAAAAAAAAAAACTGATGGACGACATGGATAAACAACATGAATTCATAGTAGGCCCAGCATAGTTTACTCAATACCATTATAAAACTGCATTGGGCAACGCAATTCGATTTCTAAGTAGTGACGGTGCTCGATGTGCCACTTGAAGGAGATGGATTGGCTGCTCCCACTGTTACCAGCCATGCCCGATAGCCAGTGCTATGTGGACCCCAACATGATATATTTATTTCATCCATGCCATCCATCTATTTTTATAAATCATTTTATTATATTAAAAAGTTAAAAACTATATATACTTAGGGTAAAAATATTTAAAAAATAATAGATTCGGATCGGATCGGATCGGGTCGGATCCATTCGGATTGGATTTCGGTTTGGATTGACCACGATCCAAACTCGATCCAATGAATGGTCAGATCTGACCGATCCTACTCGATCCGCACCAATCCAGGCCTTCGGTTCGCTTCGAATCATGTTGGATCAGATCCACTGGATCGGGTTAGAAATGCCCAGCTCTACGTCTGCCTCGACAAAAGTAATCTTATGGTCCTTGATCAAGGATCATCACAGTATGCTTCCGTTTTTAGTATGTACAACCGGCCTAGTGGTTTTCTAATCCAAGCCGTTGGTCTATTCGGACCCATCATGAATGCACCATGGATTAAATATCTTGGAATTAGAATAATCCTATCTTCTCAGTCCTGGGACCTTCCGTGGGGATGGACGACAGGTGTCGCTGGAAAAGTACTTGTCTTTTACCCAAATGCTCTGTCTCACTCCATCCACGGGTCGTAGATGGATCGCTGAATGCGTGGCCGTGGTTCATGTGTTACGTTTCGTCTGTTGCAGACCTAGAGTTGGATATATCACATGCATCACAACAGGTCGCACAGACGTGACTGTCTCTCTCTCCCCTGACGACGACTGCGAGCCCCGTCGAGCATCGTGGGTGGAACCCTGGCGGTGGATGCCACCTATATTCATACCTTATGTATCTACGCCGTCCATCTGTTCTTCCCATCATTTCGTGAAATTGCCCCAAAACAAAGCATATATAAATCTAAGGTGGACCGTTGTGAATGACCGTTGAAAACCTTTTACATCGGAAACTTTAATAACCCATAAAAGGTTTTCAACGGTCATTTACCACTGATTCTCATGGTGTGGTCCACCTTAGATTTAGATATACTTTGTTTTTGGTTCATTTCATAAAATGATGGGAAGAGAAGATGGACCACGTAGATACATAAGGTATTATTATTATTATTTTAATTTTTAATTTTTTTTACACACGCACAAACACCTCCACGCACTCACGCTGCAGTGGGATTTCACCACCCATGGATACTCGAAAGTATGAATATGGAAGCGGATTGGCTGGTGTACCACACACCAGCTATATAGCTGCTGTACGTACGTGTCTTGCAAAGACGAGAGTTGTACTAACGGTTCAAAGAAGATCAAAGTTACATGGGCCTCACACTGATGAATTTATTATATCTACACCGTTCATCTATTTTTAGAGATCATTTTAGAGTATTGTCAAAAAAATGAATCATATCCAAAGATCATCTGGACAACATAAATAGCAGCAGTGGTAATGATTTTCACCGTTAAAAAATTCGTATGGCCCACCATAACGTTTATTTTCCATCCAATCTGTTTATAAGGTTACAACGGCTGGGATGAAGCTAAAAAACAAATTTCATATTGATCCAAAACTTCTGTGACCCTAGAAAGGGTTTTAATGGTAGACATTCAATCCCCCATTGCTTTTTGCAGTGTGGTCGAATGGATAGTTAGCTCTGTCTTATTTTTCACTTCAAGCCTTAAGAGGAGCTCCCTAAATGGATAGACGGTTTGGATATAACACATACTCATGATCAGGCCCACCGAACCTGGCTACGTCGGTATAGCAGCTATATAGCTGGTGTGAGGTACACCAGCCAAACCGCTTCCTATGAATATAGGTGGCATGAAAACGGATGGGCTACTCCCCCGACACCATCCCGCTGGCTGGTGGTGGGTGCTCTATGGGCCCCACCATGATGTATGTGTTTCATCCCCTCCGTCCATCCATTTTTAAAGATCATTTTAGGGCTCTATGCCAAAAATGAGAGGGATATAAATCTCAGGTGCACTAGACCACAGGAAAGCAATAGTGATTGGATATCCATCATTTAAATCCTCCTAAGGCCCACTGTACTGTTTATTTGACATCCATATGTTGACTAGCTCATAAAGACCCGGATGAAGGTAAAAAACAAATATCAGCTTGATCCAATACTTTTATGGCCTCCTAAAAGTTTTTAATGGTCTACTTCTTGTAATGTGGTCCACTTGAGATGGGGATATACCTAACGTTTTGTGTAATATCATAAAATGATCTAGAAAAGTAGATGGACGGCATGGATGAAACACATACATCATGATGGGGCCCACAGAACACCAACCACCAGCCATGGGCCGGTGGCAGGGGGAGTAGCCAATCCGTTTCCAGGTGGCATTCACGGCCAGGTCCCACCCACAATGCCGGAGGGAAACTGATTGGCTACTCACTCTGACACCAATGGCTGGTGGTCGGTGATACGTGGGGCTCTCCATGATGTATGTGTTTCATCCATTCCCTCTATCTATTTTTACGGATCATTTTACGGTATGAGACCAAAAATGAGATATATCTCAATCTCAATTGGACCACACTACAGGAAATGGTGTTGAATGAGTGTTGACCATTGAAAACATTTTGGGGGCCATAAAAGTTTTGGATCAAGCTGATTTTTGTTTTTCCCCTTCATTTGGGCCTGTATAACCTAATCAACAGATTAGATGTCAAATAAACAATACAGTGGGCCTTAGGAGAATTTTAATGGTGGATATCCAATCGCTATTGTTTTCATGTGGTGTGGTCCACCTGAGATTTATATACCTCTCATTTTTGGGCCAAAGCCCTAAAATAATCTTTAAAAATGAATGAACAGAATGGATGAAACACATACATCATGGTGGGGCTCACAGAGCACCGACCACCAGCCATTGGGCCCTCCATGATGCATGTGTTTCATCTATTCCGTCCATCTATTTTTACAGATTGTTTTACGGTAGGAGACCAAAAATGAGATATATCTCAATCTCAATTGGACCACATTATAGGAAACAATGCTGAATGAGTATTGACCATTAAAAACATTTTGGGGGCAATAAAAGTTTTGGATCAAGCTGATTTTTGTTTTTTCCCTTCATCTGGGCCTGTATGACCTAATCAACAAATTGAATGTCAAGTAAACAGTACAATGGGCCTTAGGAGAATTTTAATGGTGGATATCCAATTACTATTGTTTTCATGTGGTAGGAGAATTTTAATGGTGGATATCTAATTACTATTGTTTTCATGTGGTGTGGTCCACATGAGATTTATATACCTCTCATTCTTTGCCAAAGCCCTAAAATGATCTTTAAGGGCCTATTTGGGCGGTGGGATTAGAAGGGATTAGGTGGGATGGGATTCAAAAAAACATAATTATTACCCATGGCAGGGATTGTCCCCGTTGCCATGGGATAAGATTAATGCCATGCTTGGTTGATAATACAGTGGTACATTGAAAGGATATACCCATCATCATTTAAAATTAATTAGAATAACACACATGTGTTATATCTAAACCGTTTACTTGTTTTGTAACCTCATTTTATGGCATGGGCCTAAAAATGAGGTAGATCTAGAACTTATGTGGCCTCAAAGAAGTTTTCAATGGTAAGTATTCACTCCCTGTTACTTTCTATGGTGGGGTCCACTTGAGCTTTAGATTTATCTTATTTTTTGGCCCATGCTCTAAAATAATCTCGATAAATGGGTGGACGGTGTGGATATAGCCCACACATCATGGTGAGACCTACACAACTTGCTAACATTGAGTGAAATTGGCACAGGACCCAATGCAATTCCATTTAATGTAATTCCAAGCTTTTCCATTTCTCCCCAAACATGGAGTGGAATTGGCAAGGAACCAGATGAATCCCATCCCACCTAATTCCTTTTAATCCCACCGCCCAAACGGGCCCTAAAGGAATGGAGAGGGCCCGCAACCAAGTCAAGTCGTTGTGAAGGAAGAGGGAAAGAGACCGTCACGTCTGTGCGACCTGGCGTGAAGCATGTAAATGACAAATAAAGTTGTCGTTGACCTTAAAGAAGCTTTTAATTAAGGAAATGGTGGGTGTTTAATGACTACCCACTTCTTGTGGTGTGGTGCAACTGAGATGGACAGCCTAGATACATGACAGTCGCATTCAAGGTGGTCGGGTCCCATGGACATGAGGTATGTGCTATATCCAAACCTTCCATCCATTTTGCGAGCTTGTCGTAAGGATTGAGACGAGAAATAAAACAGATCTGACAATTAAGTGGACCACACTGGAAAAAGCAATGGGAATTGAACTCCTGCCATACAAATCCTTATGGGGTTCACAGAAGTTTTGGATTAATATGAAATTTGTTTTTCCTTTTCATCTAGGTCTTTGTGATGTCATGAACGGATTGAATGGAAAATAAATGTCATGGTGGGCTCTATGAAATTTTTAATGGTGAAAATCATTATCTCAGCTGCTATTTGTACTGTGGTCCAGTTGATTTTTGGATATGATTCTATTTTTGGATGGTACTCTAAAATGATCTCAAAATATGGATGAATGGTGTGGATATAATAAATACATCATTTTGAGTGCCATGTAACTTTGATCTCCTTTGAACCGTTCGTACAAATCGAAGCTCGAGGAGCGTAGCGCTCATCTTCGCACGATATCTACACTATCTATATAGCTGATGCGTGGTACACCAGCCAATCAGCTTCCTAGACACGGCTCTTCTCTATGTCCCGTCATTGTCACTCCACGCGACCCCCAATCAGCTTCCTGGACACGGCTCTTCTTTATGTCCCGTCATTGTCACTCCCCGTGACCTGTTGTTATGCTTCCAGCTATTAGAGAAATTTACCACTGTGGACCCAACTTTTATCCGGTGGTTTTTAATAAAGCAAATGAAACTAATCAACTCAGACTTGTATGTACGGACAACCATTTTTAAGATGAAAATACACCTCCTTTTCAATGTGGTTGCTTTCACCCCCATTTCTTTCACCCCCTTTCCTAACTCCCTTTTTAGTAAAAAAGACAAAAAACTCATTTTTTGTCGCCCACTTTCTTATCAGCTTTGGATTGCATCCTCTCTGTACATCAACATTTTGTCATCTTTTGAAAATGGTCGGTCCAGTGAAGAAAGCACGCACCACAGGTATTATATTTTAATATATTGCCTATTGGATGAAGCTTGTATCTGGGCTTTTGGTTCATTTATGTATACATCATTCGATGAACATAATGGATTACAAATAAAACATCATCGTGGGGCGTAGCAAGCGAAATCGGATTGCGTACTGAGTTACTCAGTACGTTCCTATCATACTGAGTAAACTCAATTGGGCCAACCTTGAATGTATGTAGTATATCCACGCCGTCCATCTGTTTACCACGAGAAACAGTGGGGATAATGATTTCTACCGTTGAAACCATAGTAGGCCCAATAACGATGTTTGTTTGTTATCAAACCTGTTTATAAGATCATACAGACATGGATTAATAGAAAACACAATTATAAGCTTGATCCAAAACTTCTGTGGCCCCTAAGAAATTTTCAACAGTAGAAGTTCAATTCAAAATTTTCATGTGGTGTGGTCCATTTGAACATTGGATATGTTTAGGCTTTTGGGCTCAAGCCATGAATTATCTGTTAAGTTTGCCCCGCTCAATTTCATGTTTGCCCCGCTGAAATTCAAGTTTTCCTCACTTAATTTCATGTTTGCCCCCGTTCAATTTCATGTTTACCCCGCTGAAATTCAAGTTTTCCCCACTCAATTTCATGTTTACCCCCGATCAATATTTAGTTTGTCCTGCTCAATTTCATGTTTCCCCCATTCAATTTCATGTTTCCCCCACTGAAATTCAAGTTTATCCCACTGAATTTCATGTTTGTCCCGTTGAATTTAAAGTTTGTCACATTGAATTTCATGTTTGCCCCGCTAAATTTTCAGTTTGCCCTACTGAATTTTTTGTTTGCACTGCTGATTTTCTAGTTTCTTGCCCTCAATTTCATGTTTGCCCTATTGAATTCAAGTTTGCCCCGCTCAATTTCATGTTTGCCCCGGTCAATATTCAGTTTACCCCACTCATTTTCATATTTCATCCGCTAAATTTCATGTTTCTCCCGCTGAATTTCATGTTTACCCCGCTGAATTTATATTTGCCCCACTCAATTTTCAGTTTGCCTCGCTCAATTTCTTGTTTGTCTCACTGATTTTCTAGTTTTCCCTGCTTAATTTTATGTTTACCCCGCTGATTTTTTAGTTTGCCTCACTGAAATTCAAGTTTGCCCCACTCAATTTCATGTTTGCCCCGCTCAATTTCATATTTGCCCCACTCAATTTCATATTTGCCCTGCTGAATATCTGGTTTGCCCCGCTCAATTTCTAGTTTACCCCACTTAATTTCCAGTTTGCCCCGCTCAATTTTCAGTTTCCTCCGCTGAATTTTTAGTTTACCCCGCTCAATTTCTAGTTTCCCCCGCTAAATTTCCAGTTTCCCCTGCTGAATTTTTAGTCTGCCCAGCCGAATTTCTAGCTTGCCCCGCTGAATTTCATGTTTGCTCCGTTCAATTTCTAATTTGCCCTATTCAATTTCCACTTTGCCCCGTTAAATTTCATGTTTGCCTCGCTCAATTTCTACTTTGCCCCGTTGAATTTCAATGTTTGCCCCGCTCAATTTCCACTTTGCCCCGCTGAATTTCATGTTTGCACCGCTGAATTTCGTGTTTGCCCCGTTGAATTTCATGTTTGCCCCGTTGAAATTCTAGTTTGCCCAACTAAATTTCCAGTTTTCCACCGCTCAATTTCATGTTTGCCTCACTCACTTTAACGGATAACCCACATGCGCATATTCAAAACACATGCCTTTCTTACTCCATTTCAACGAAAAACACTCGTAAGCGCGTTTTTCTTCCCATTTTCATTACTAAAATCTCTGTTTATCATCTACATATTATCATTCTACATTTGTCATTTTCCATCTTGGTTAGGGTTACGTGAAATCCTCCAAACTGGTTGCAGCTGCAATCTTTGAAAAGGTTCAAAATATTCCCTCACCGCAAAGCACCCTTCCTTAACTTACATTTAACCGGTACTACGGTTGTTGAAGGTACAGATCTTTAAAAATAAGACTAGTGGGGTTTATAGTTACTTCCGTTTGTAGTATTGAATGACAGTGCAATGACAATTCACTGACTACCTGTGGAAATTCATGTTTGCCCCGCTTAATTTCTAGCTTGCCTTGCTCAATTTCATGTTTGCTCCGCTGAATTTCTAGTTTGCCTCGCTGAATTTCTAGTTTGTCCCACTCAATTTCATGTTTGCCTCACTGAATTTCGTATTTGCCCCACTCAATTTCATGTTTGCCCCACTTAATTTTCAGTTTGTCCCGATGAATTTCTAGTTTGCCCCACTCAGTTTCATGTTTGCCCTGCTCAATTTCTAATTTGCCCCGCTCAATTTCCAGTTTGCCCTGCTCAATCTCATGTTTGCCCCGCTCAGTTTCCAATTTATCCAGCTCAATTTCATGTTTGGAATTTAAGATGCAACTGATTGGGTCCTTCTAACCTTGGATCAATCCTACGTTTTAACTACCCTTCCTAGACCTAACATTTATTTGATTTCAACCTAATCAAGTCCCAAAATGATGTCATAGCTGCAGTTGTAGTTGCAAGTGATAGATGGCATAGGAGAAGTAGCTATCTTCAACTCTAAAATAGTCATTTCAACTATATAATCAGCAATAAATCATTTTCCAGTTTGCCCCTTTGCTTGGTACAAAGTAAAGAGAATTGACTGAAAGCAGTCTAACAAACAATACTTTAGCTCGGATAAGATATGACCTAGCTTTGTGCCAAATCTTTTCCCAAACTCTATTATCCATTTGGACTTGGATTTCTAAGTTTATATAATCTTTAGTACTATGCTGAATCTGATGTAGGGTGATGTACCATGATTGGTTCCAACTCGACCTGAAGGAAGGTCTCACTATCCTCATAGTGATGTACCATGATTGGATTTCTAGTTTGCCCCGCTAAACTTCTAGTTTGCCCCGCTGAATTTCATGTTTACTCTGCTGAATTTTATGCTTGCCCCGCTCAAATTCAAGTTTGCCCCGCTGAATACCTAGTTTGCCCCGCTCAATATCCAGTTTGCCCCGCTCAAATTTCAGTTTACCCCACTTAATTTCTAGTTTGCCCCGCTCAAAATTTTCATGTGGTGTGGTCCATTTGAACATTGGATATGTTTAGATTTTTTAGCTCAAGCCATGAAATTAACTGTTAAATTTGCCCTACTGATTTTTTAGTTTGCCCCGCTCAATTTCATGTTTGCCCCGCTGAAATTCAAGTTTGCCCTGCTCAATTTCATGTTTGTCCTGCTCAATTTCATATTTCTCCCGCTGAATTTCATGTTCCCCCACTGAATTTCATGTTTCCCCCTCTGAATTTCAAGTTCGCCCCACTCATTTTTTAGTTTGCCTCACTGAATTTCATGTTTACCTCGTTGAATTTCATGCTTGCCCAGCTGAATTTCATATTTGCCTCGCTGAATTTTATGTTTGCCCCGCTCAATTTTCAGTTTGCCCTGCTGATTTTCTGTTTTGTCCACTGAATTTCTAGTTTGCCCCACTCAATTTCATGCTTGCCCCTCTCAAATTCCAGTTTGCCTTGCTCAATATCCAGTTTGCCCCACCCAAATTCCAGTTTGCCCTGCTAAATATCTAGTTTGTCCCATTCAATATCCAAATGTGGTCCGCTCAATTAGCAGTTTGCCCCACTCAAATTCTAGTTTGCCTCACTTATTTTGATAGTTTGTCTCACACAATTTCTGGTATTTCCTCGCTCAATTTCTACCTCTATTTCATATGAAGCTTGCTCAAATTCATGAAATGCTACATTGTTTTCAATTATGTCTGATTATGTACACTATGTTTATCTTGTGAATTTTATATTTGATATTTTTTTCAATTTATCTTTTCAGGTGACGAATATTCTGCTGCAATCCCCTACCCAACCTCTAGGTGTACAATGAAATGGTGGTTTGACAAGGTGAAGGGTGGAGTGGAGAAGCATGATAGTCGGTTAAAATTGTTTAGCCAATCTCCATTTTCATTTTTATTGCATATTACATCCTTTAAATTTATAGGGGTTCTATTTCAAATTCTTTTTATAAGATATAAAGGTGATCTAGTGTGAGACTTGTATCCTAGCCTGTACCATTCCATAGGCTCCGCGGTCCTCCCGGTCGAATTTCGGCAACCTGTGACACGTAGATAGCATTTGCGCGCGACCTTGAGTGTCATCCTATGATTCCGAGTCGGCTTGAACTAAGACCTATGTCATTGCAACCGCATTGCCGCTGCGGTTCCAACGCCACGTCTCGTATGACAATCCAAGATGTACATCAAAAGATGTAGGCCGCGCTTTATTTGAACCTTGATCACATATGTGGGACCCACCTATGGCATGGCACGCCACCCTATGCGTGCATGACATCATCATCCTCATAATTTTCTAGCCACCTATGGCTAGTCTAGACCCCTAGCCACCTATAGCTAGTTTAGACCCCTAGCCACCTATAGCTAGTCTAGACCCCTAACCCCTCCCTTACATTCATTATGACATGCATTTATTACTCTCTCTCTCTCTCTTATCTCTCTCCCTCCCTCTTTCTTTCTTATTTCCTAGCAAGAGAGAGCTCCTAACGTCCATTAGAGATCTCCATTTTCAACCCTTTTGCAAGCTCTCCATCCCTAAATCCAACCCTCAAAAATCAATCCCAACCATTGAATCTTGTTCCCTTGGAGCTCTAGATCACATTGGTGGAAGAAGAAGTCCAAGATCTAAGGTGGGTGCTTCTCTCTCTCTTTTCATTTTTGTGTGATGTGTGGCCCACTTGGAATGGACCCCATTTTGATATATGTCTTATCCAAACCATCCAAGTCATGTGAATCCTACCTTATGGATGATGAGAAAACACTATCAGACCCATTAGGTGAGCCACATTCATGTGGGACCCACCTTGATAAAGTACGGGCCACATACATGTGGGACCCACCATGATAATGTGTTTATCCATGCCGTCCAATGTCCCTGACGCTGGACGTGAAGCAGACTAGCATGGAGTGCGTGTACTAACTTGGGTGTATACTAACAAGCTAACCAAATATATAAATATAATATATACATCACGTTAGTGGAATTTTAGACCTTTGGGTGGGTCATTCATACAGGCCCCACCTTGATACATTAATTTAATCCAAGCCGTCCACTCCATTTCCCAGATTATTTTAAGCGTTGAGCCAAAAAATGAGGTTAATCTAACCCTCAGATGGGCCCTAACATAGCAAATAGTGTGTTTACCGTTGAAATTCACCCTGTTGTTTTGATGCGCCAAAAATATAGTGAATATTGGACTTGTTTGGTCCGTCTCAGGCCATGGAATACAATGGGTGGTGTGGATCTGCCTAATGCGGGCCGCGCATATGAAAAACCGTAAGAAAACGGTATTTTTTTTAAATAAAATAGAATTTTATAAGCAGTAGCCGCCTGCTGCTGCTGGTGCTGTTAGAGAGGACGCGCAGGCGTCCTGCGCTATTGACGGACGGGCGGGATAGGGTCCCACTCGTGGGCCCCACTGTGATGTGTGTTAGATATCCACACCGTCCATCTTGTAGGCCTCCTTCGGGCAGTGGGCCACCTTGAAAATCATCCATATATGTAACTCAGGTGGCCCACATCATAAGAAACAGCAGGGTTAAATGTCAGCTATTGAAGCCCCTTTTGAGCATCCAAAAGTTTTGGATCACCTATGAAATTTGTTTTTTCTTTTCTTTTCTTTCATCCAGGTCAGCGTGACCTTATCAACGGGTTGGATGGCATATGAACATTATGGTGGGCCCCACGTGGGACCCACTATTGATGGATATGTGCATCTAGGCTGCCCGTCCAGCGTCCAGAGGTATGGACGCTGGACCCTTTGCAACCTTGCCCGCGCACACACACTTATATATATAATATATATTATTATATAATACAAGATATTATATTAATAAATGTTAATGGTGGGCCACTCTTACGTGGGACCCACCTTTAATAATGTATTCTATCCCATTCACATGTAACTGGATAGTGAATCTGGAGTATATAAAATATATTATATTATATCTAAGTACATAATATATATATAATACATTAATATTATTTAATATACATTATTATGGTGGGCCACATACTGGGATCCACCGCTGATAGATGTGCTACATCCAGCCGTCCATCCATTTGGCCAGCCGTCTATTCTTTTGGCCATCCCACCTCAAGGCTTGAGACTAAAGATGAAAATGCTCTGATAGTCAGGTGGACCATACTACAGAAATTAGGGGAGAATGAACGTCCACCATTGAAATCCCTTTAACGGATCCTAAAAGTTCTAGATCAAATGATATTTGTTTTAGCAGGGACTTATGAATGGATTTGGGTGGAAAATAAATCTTATGATGGCTCTGTGTGGTTTAAACAAGTGGAAAGCATTACCTCCACTGCTATTTGTTGTATGGTCTAGATGATCTTTGGATATGATTCATTTTATTTATTTATTCATTTATTTAATGCTCTGTAATGATCTCTATTGATGGATGATTAGCACGGCCCATTCGATCGACCAATTGATTTGGCCCATTCGGGTTAACCCATTTGATTCGGCCCATTCGACTAGGCCCATTCAATTCGGCCCATTTGACTAGGCCCATTCAACTCGGCCCATTCGACTTGGCCCAGTTGATTTAACCCATTGTTGTAGCCCGTTTGATATACATATGGCCCATTTGTCGGGCCCACTTTGATGTATTTTGTGGCCCATTTGTCGGGCCCACCTTGATGTATTTTGTGGCCCATTTGTCCACTTTAATGTATTTTGTGGCCCATTTGTCGGGCCCACTTTGATTTACTTTGTGGCCCATCCGTCAAGCCCACTTTGGTGTATTTTGTGGTCCATTCGAAGTGCCCACCTTGATATACTTGTGACCCATCTGTGAGACCTACCTTGATATATTTATGAGACTCATTGGTACGGCCTAATGATGCGGCCCACTTGTTGTACATGAGGCCCATTGGTGCGGCCCATTAACACGGCCCAACTTGATATGATAAGGCCCATGTGTAGAGCCCACTTGCTTGAATATGAGGCCTATGGGCAAGGCCCATTGTGATATGTATTAGGCCCATTAGTGCGGCCCATCGATGTAGCCCAATCGATGTATATGAAGTCCATTGGTACGGCCCATGGACGCGGTCCACTTGATGTATATGAGGCCCACTGGTGCAGCCCATGTGATATAGCCGACCCGATATATATGAGGCCCATTGGTGCAGCCCGTGGATGCGATCCACTTGATGTATTTGATGGCCCATGAGTTGAGGCCCAATGTGATGTATATAAGGGCCACGATTGAGGCCCAATGTGATGTATATAAGGGCCACGATTGAGGCCCAATGAGACCTATGTGGGGCCTTTGTGTAGGGCCGAATGTGATATATATATGAGGTCCATTGCGATGTGTGATTACTCCATAATGTATGTAATAATTATTATGGCGGGTCATGCCTTGGGAGCAATGATGGTTTAATGTCCACATTGATGGGCAATGACGGTTAGATGTCCTCATTGTAACCTTCCCTTAGGCCTTGTTAGGCCCATTCTCTTCGTGGGTTAACCCAAATAAGTTGGCCCCATTCGCCATAGGCAGATGGCTCTGTGCTATCGGATTGATATAACCACGGCCGAGAGCCGATCTTTATATTATTGTTGATTAGTTGTCCGTCTATGGACCCCGCCTTGTTTTACATTTTGATCATCGGTACCGATTATCGAGGCCGATTTCGAGTGTCAATTCTGAGTATTGAGGCCGAATATCGAGGCCGATTGTTGAGGCCCAATGCGATGTATATGCGGCCCGTATCTGAGGACCGTCGTGATGTGCATTCAGGCTGTGTTTAAGGCCTAATATGATGTATATGAGGCCTATGCGTGAGGCCCATTGGGATGCATTTGAGGACCAGGCTATGGAGCCCATTATAATGTATGTTAGGCCCATGAGAAAGGCCCATCGTGATGTATATTAAGCTCTTGAGAGAGGCCCATGGTGTTGTGTATTTGTCCCTTGTGTGAGGTCATGGGTCCACTATATGTTAAGATCTATGTGGGCCATTCCTTGGGGGCAATGTCGGTTAAATGTCCACATTATCGAGGTCGATTGTTGATGTCGGTTATTGATACCGGTTATGAGTATGTGACAGCATAGCATCATGATACATGCCCATACGCATCATCTGCATGTTTGTTATGAGATGTGGTTGATCATTGCATATGTCATTGAGCATGTTGTTATGAGACTCCCTGATAGGCGGAGGTTATTTCACTTAAGCACGCAGTATGCACAGGATTGATGCATGACTGGATTGTATGACTCATGCATCTCGCATTATGATTACTGTACGCCCTAGCGACACCAAGGTCGTAGCCTCCACAGGCGTATTGTGGATGACCAAATGGGACACCAAAAATGTTTGGTTCTAGCGTACGGGCGCCATAGATGTCCCTGTGTGAAAATTTCTAAACCTCCGTGGCCAGGAGATGCCCCAACGTCGAGACCGACTAGATATATATGAGCGCATGAGGGCCGCATACCAGTAGGCTGCGTCTCTCACTGTATCGTGGTCGGTTGGGAGGGGGTGTGACCTTACCCGCCTGAGTGAGGGGGCATATCAAGTTTGAGTTTGACCAGCTTGAGGAATGGATTCGCTATCGACGAGCCGGGCCCGATATTGGCAGGCGGATAGTGAGGTCTCTTCCACTTGCCCAGTTGTGCGCTCGGATAGGGGCGACAAGCTGGCGTAGTGTAATAGACCCCGGTGATGATCCCAGAGATGAACTGTACTGATATGTGGATTTAGTGAGTAGGAGTTGCATACTCATTCATACATTCATTCATTTACTGTCCACTCGGGTTGGTGGTGCACAATTATTTGTTACGTGTGTCTTCGCAATGGCCAGGATTTCGGTTGGGGCGCGCGACTAACCTGAGATCAGGAGTTTACCACATTAAGTCTGACTATCCAAATTTAGGTATGGGATTGGTTTGGATAGAAGTCCCTTGTGATGGACCCCATAGCCCACGATACTGCGTACTATCATCCCTACTTCACACTCTAGTATGGTCATCCTATTCGCACCGTATATTGCATGACATTCGCGGCATACGACATTTTGGGTTATTGTGTCCCTGCATTTATATGGTCTAGGTACGGTTGACGTTATTTGTGTTACTCATCAGGAATGTATATTGTATTGCATCCTCTGCATCTGATATTTGGCTATCTATGATTCCTCATTTGCATTGTTGTTCTACATTGCATATTCTGACATTGATTGACTCACGGACTTGTCCGTATTTTCGCTTACTCTGTTATCGTATGATCTATGATCTTGTCAATATTCTGATTACTATGATAATTCATGCTCTTGTCAGTATATCTGCTTATTTTGACATTATACAATTTATGGATTACCAGTACTTGCGATATTTGGCTCGCTTTGACTCCTCATTTGTATAGTTGATTTGTGACGTGTACCCTGATATTGTATGATCCATGGACTTGTCAGTACTTCCACTTAATTTGATTACTCTGATATGGAATACTTGGCACTTACCTTGTGCACACACTTACACCACCCTCTAAGCTTTCTATAAGCTTATGCACGATAGATGCGTGCAGATGATGATAGGTTGCAGCAGTGTTGAGCTTGGAGCGTGCAGCGGTCTTCTGGAGCTTATTTTCGATTTATGTATTTTCCTTTCAGTATTGTATTCAAATGTTTATATTAGTGGATATGTGATGATGATGTTGTCTTTGTAATTTGGGTATGCTTGTGATTATGCTTATTACAAATTAAACGTACATTGGCAAAAAAAAAAGAGTTTTCCTTGTAGGACCCCAAGATCGGAATCTGGCGTATGAACACTAGGAGCCGAGAATGGGGTACTACGGAGGCTGTCAGCACCAGATTCGACGATCGGGATTCCTGTGAATTTGATTTCCGGGTTTGGGGTGTGACATCTAGTATTTGAGATTAGGGTGAGACGATTGCAGTTTACCGAGATAGACTTCACCCTCATTACGGGCCTTAAGATTAGAGATCTTAAAGTACCGAAAAATTGTTGCAGTACGAGTACATTAAGAGACAAATACTTCAAAGAATATCCAGTATTAAAGAAGCACCTAATGAATGTGTTTGATAGATTAGTTGACACCAATAAGCATGAGGATGTTGTGAAGGTTGCCCTACTTCTGGTTGTGGAGTGCTTTCTTAGGGGAACCGAACCGAAAACCATGTGCAATATGGATTATATTCACCTAGTGGACTCGCTAGATAATTTCTATAGCTATCCTTAGGGTAGTTTAGGATACTATACAATGTCGCAAGGAATCGAAGCTGGCGTTGCCACATCAAGTGCTCCTCAGTACACTGTATGTGGTTGCGTCCTTCCTCTATAAGTAAGAACACCTTTTATTTTCTACATGTTTACCATCAATAGTCAAATGTGAATTTTTAACCCGGTACAATTTCATTCTAACAGGTATGGGTGGTAGAGATATTACTGGCCCTACAAGAGTGTGTTGTTTCGTATGTTCCCCATCAAATTCCACACTTCATTCAATATCGAGGCTCGAAGGGTTGGAGCTACAACAAAATACATGCTATTTTCGAGAGTAAAGTTATAAGTTTATATATTTCTCCGGCATTTACTTTGCTTAGTTTGACGTATACGCTTTTTTATTTAACAATACTCTTTATTCTTTTGCAGACATCAGTAGTAATGAAATTAGAATCGACCCTACGAGAATGGGAAACGGATGTCGTTCACTCGGCCTGGGTCTCAGAGATGCTATGAAAAATGAACTATATTTTTTCTGCCATTGTAAAAGTATCCTTCCTCTTACATATCCATTGATACATTTTGTAGCTCACTGAGACCCAGGAAGATGATGAGGAGGGTAATGAGAATGATGACGAGGATGATGACGAAGCAGAGAAGAAAGGTGTGGAGGGAGAGGGACCGATGGGGGGTATTATGAAAAATGTTCTTTTTACGGAGGAATTCTGAGTTGAGAGGGAAGAGTTAAAGAAGGAGAGGGACAAATTGAAGAAAGAGAAGAAAGAGTTGAGAAGGAAAGAAGCGAGGTTTGATGAGAGGGAGGCGTTACTGAAAGAAAGAGAAGCATTGAGGAGGGAGAGAGAGGAGTTGAATGAGAGAGAACAATTGAAGAGGGAGAAGGATTTATTTTTTGAGGACAAGGAAAAATTAGCAAAGGAGAGAGATGAGTTTAATAAGAAGAATGAAGATTGTCATACACAGAGGGGACGTTTTATGATGGAGGAGAAGGGTGAGGAGTTGAAGAAGAGAGGGGAAGTAAATGATATTGAAGAGAAAGAACCTAGACATGGGGAGTTGGATGTGCAATCGTATAGTATTGCCGAAGGTAATGTATTGGATGTATCGACTTCTCATCCCGTCTATCAAAGGAGAACTAAAAGGGTACTGAAGCTCTCATTTGATACAACCCCTAGGGAGGTTCCTGAACCCAAGCAAGCAACAACTTTTGTTACTTCTACGATTCCATCTCCTCTACAGATGGATCCATTCAGGATACTATCCGCGTAGGAATTGAAAGAGGCAGAGGACTGGTATGTAGCGAACAAGGACATGACAGAGGAAAAATGGTTCAGTACGATATGGATGAAGGATGCACGGGTTGATAGCGAGGTAAGCATTACTAATTTATTTTCTATATGCATTGATTGACATATAATTAATTGTTATATTAATCTATGGCTAAATCGTACTATCCTATTAATTAGGCTATTGACAAATACATCGATTTCCTTGAGAAAAGGAAGTCCGACTTGTCAATAGCATATCCTCAGGATTGCAAGTTCTGTCCCACGTATTTTAAGGTAACTGTTTAATTTGTAAGATCCTTAATCTGTTTTCTTTTTTTTTTAAAAAAAATTTAATTTTCTTACATGTATTGATCTTTGATCATGTTTATAACAACAGACCCTTAAGGGGTGTTTGCCGGTTTTGATCGAATACCGGGCCTCAAAATCAGTGTTAGAACTTACCTTGCTAATAGGCGAGCTGACCACGACCTATGCAATTGCCAAGCAGCGAGATGAACCATACGCCAAAGTGATTTGGTGTAATGAACGGGTAATGCACTCGTCACAGAACATCACTCTACCTGTAGTGTGTTCTATCATGTTTTGACTCATATATTATTTTTTGAATCATGAATAGGTGTATGCGCCCATAAACCATGAAAATTCTCATTAGTTTTTGTTGGTCATCTATCCTAGAGAAAGAGAAATCGTTATTGTGGACAACTTATGCACAAATCTGTTACTAAAGTAGAAGCAGAAGATGAAGAAGATGACTAATGCACTCCCCACTCTCTTCCATGCCACTAGAGACAGCACTGCGCTTGAAGGGAAGAAGTGGACCGTCAAAGTCGATGAATCAGTGCCGAAGCAGGACAATGGTTATGACTACGGCATATTCGTAATGAAATTCATCGACATTTTGTGTAGCGGTCTCACCTTGGCAGGAACAGACATGCAAAAATTCACCACCAATTGGAGAAAGTCAATAACATATGATTGCTTGTCTCTAGTCTGTAGATGATATTTGTCAAGGGCATGTGAGAAATTTTTATGAGATGTTATATTATATACATTGTACATTGTTGTCTCACTCATGTACCATTTCATGTTGTATACATTGTATTATATACATTGTTGAATATACATTGAACATTTGCCATTTTCCATCTTGGCTAGGGTTACATGAAATCCCACAAACTGGTTGCATCTGCAATCCCTGAAAAGGTTCAAGATATTCCCCTGCTAAATTTCATGCTTGCCCCGCTCAATTTTCAGTTTACCCCACTCAATTTCATGCTTGTCCTACTTAACTTTCAGTTTTCCCCGCTGAATTTCATGTTTGCCGCGCTCAATTTCATGCTTGCCCTGCTCAAATTTCAGTTTGCCCCGCTCAATTTCATGCTTGCCCCGCTCAACTTTTAGTTTTCTCCGCTGAATTTCATGTTCGCCCTTCTCAATTTCATGTTTGCCCTTCTGAATTTCATGCTTGCCACGCTCAAATTTCAGTTTGCCCTGCTCAATTTCATGCTTGCCCCGCTCAATTTCATGTGTTCCTCTCTGAATTTCATGCTTGCCCTGCTCAATTTCAGGTTTGCCCCGCTCAATTTCATGCTTGTCCCGCTCAATTTTCAGTTTGCCATGCTGAATTTCATGCTTGCCCCATTGAATTTCATGTTTTTCCTGCTGAATTTCATGTTTACCCCGCTCAATTTTCAGTTTTCCCTACTGAATTTCATGTTTGCCCAGCTTAATTTCATGTTTGCCCCGCTCAATTTCATGCTTGCCCTGCTCAACTTTCAGTTTGCCCCGCTGAATTTCATGCTTGCCCCGCTCAACTTTCAGTTCGCCCTGTTCAATTTCATGTTTGCCCCGCTGAAGAGATTCTCAAAGAGAAAATAACCAAGCTGCCCTCCTAGATAGCCTCTAGTGATGGAATTCGGTTAGTAGAGAAGGATAAACTCTTTATAACAGATGACCTACAACTGAAGAAAATTGTACGAGGTTTACAGTTATCTTGGAGTGTAGAAAATTTTCAAGTCTTGGTTGCTTTTCAGTCCGAGTTCTTTCTCTAATCACGATAGCCTTGCGAGGGTTGATCTGAGGGATGGGTTGATTGCAAAAGGGCTGATTAAAACTATATTGGATTATCTTGCTGGTCCTCTTATTTTTATGTCAGTAAAAGAGAGGCACAATACTGCATTCCTTTGGCCTTTGTTTTTAAACCTTGTTGTTCAACCGAAAATCCACGCAATTTCCAGTTTGCCCCACCGAATTTCATGTACGCTCCGCTTAAATTCATGCTAGGCTTGCTCAATTTTCAGTTTTCCTTGCTCCCTCTCATTTTAGGCTCGCTCAATTTTCAGTTTTCCTCGCTCCTCTCATGTTAGGCTCTCTCAATTTTCATTTTCCCTCACTCAATTTCAGGCTACTTAGATAATATTGATAGTATTTAATCCTCTCTCACACAATAGATGCTTGTTGCATCATAAAAACATGAATGCTCACTAAGGTACCAATGAAACAATCTTTATGTACTATAAATTCTTTTCATTTGGCTTGACGTATGTCACGCCCTAAACGCGGGAATCGGGCTCACAAAATTCCCGTGTTCGAGGCGTGACAGAAGTTGGTATCAGAGCATAACTTGGGAATAACTGAGGACAAAATCACATGTTTGTTATTAGTTTAGGATGATTAGGTTCCGAGTGCGTAACCTTTTAATTGAGTTCTGTAACGTGTGATTCTCAAGGTTGATTGGCACCCTTATTCTTCCTATAGGACATGCCACCCAGGAGAGCGACTCGAGCGAATTTCGCTCCAGCATCTGAGGATCCCGCTTTACCACTTGTGACTCCCGCTACACCCTCAGAGATCCCTGCTCTCCATCCTGAGGATGTCATTCCTTCACCTGAGACCGGTGCAGATCTGACCGTACCTGTGAGTGCCTCTCAGTTACAGCAGATGTTACAGGCTGTGACAACTGCACTTCAGGGACAGGATAGGTGCCTAGTTGTTTCAACAGCTTAGGCCAAGCAGGAGCGCACGAGCACCCTTCTTCGAGAGTTCAGACAGCTTGATCCTCCACGTTTCCAGGGCGAGCCAGATCCGACAGCAGCTGAGAGGTGGCGCTCCGATGTGGAGAAGATTTTTGATACTATGGCATGTATGACCAAGAAGCGAGTTCGGTTGGCCGTATTTCTTCTCCAGGGAGAGGCCGATCATTGGTGGACCTCCATTACCCGTGTTGTAGGGCCTGCTTATGTCTGGACATGGGAGGATTTCATTGACTGATTCAAGCAGCAGTACTTCCCTGGCCACATTCGTCGTCAGAGAGAGTTAGAGTTCGAGACTTTGGCGCAGGGGGACATGTCCGTGGCACACTATGCGGCTCGTTTTGTGGTGCTATCGAGGTTTGCGCCGTATTTGGTCAATGATGAGGGGCGGAAGGCCTGCCGTTTCAAGAACGGCTTGCGTTACGGTGTTTGAGGCCGTGTTATTGGGCATGAGCTCCCGACCTTTCAGGCGGTAGTACAGAGGGCCCAGATTTATGAGACTGAGTGGGCCGACTCACAGACTGATCGAGATTAGAGGAGAGGTTGAAAGAAGCAGGCCCCCTCCAGTAGCTCTCAGCAGCATTGACAACCACAGAGGTACAGGAGCCACCCATCCACCAGAGCAGTAGTAGCACCATCGGCACCTCCAGCCGCACCACCTCGGAAACAACTTTCTGATACCTACTACGGATGCGGTAGGATAGGACACCATAGGTGGGAGTATCCCTGACCTCAGCAACAGCAGCCGAGAGCACCACAACAGCCTCCACAACAGCAGCCTCCAGCGCAGTAGCAGTGACCCCATTAATAGCGACCGCAGCTTCCTCAACCTTTGAGGCCCCAACAGCAGCATGGACAGCAGTACAGGCTGCCACAGAGGCAACAACAGCACCAGGGACCTAAGAGGGGACAGACACCTCCCCAGCCATCTCAGGTTAGGTTTTACGAAGCTCAGCAGGACCTGTAGACCTCCGGAGGAGTTGTCGAGGGTATACTTCCAGTCTCTGCATGCATCGCCAGAGTACTATTTGATTCCGGTGCTTCGCACTCATTCATGTCTGAGGACTTTTGCCGATCGACTGGATTGCCGATAAAGTCTGCTAGTGAGGGATTGATTGTATCGACGCCCTTGGGGAAGACTACAGTATTAAGCCGTTTTTGTTCGTTTTGCCCCATGTTAGTGGGAGAGATTTTCTTACTCGTCGACTTATACATGCTGCTGATGTCAGACTTCGACATTATCTTGGGCATGGATTGGCTTGCCGAGTACCATGCCACCTTGGACTGTTCCGGGAGGACAGTTACGTTCTGCATACCCGGCTTGCCTTAGTTTCAGTTCATTGCCGAGCCCAGAGGAGAGTCGTTGTCTCGTCTCATGTCCTGCGCAGTCGAGGAGCCCGTTGTTTTGTGTATCGATCAGTTGCCGGTGGTCTGTAATTTTCCTGATGTATTCCAGGAGATTTCGGGATCACTGCCGTGTCGGCATATTGAGTTCCAGATTGATCTCGTGCCCGGTACCGCACCTATTTCGAAGGCCCCGTATTGCATGGCGCAATGGTGTTGAGGGAGCTGTAGCGTCAGTTGGACAAGTTGTATGAGTTGGGATTCATTCGTCCAAGCAGTTCTCCATGGGGAGTGCTGGTACTCTTCGTCAAGAAGAAGGATGGCTCGTTAAGGCTCTTCGTGGATTACTGCGAGCTCAATCGGGTCACAATCAAGAACAAGTACCCGCTCCCGAGGATAGATTATTTGTTTGATCAGCTGCAGGGTGCACAGTTCTTTTCAAAGATTGACCTGCATCCCGGTTATCATCAGATTCGAGTCGGAGAGGAGGACATCCCGAAGACGGCTTTCAGGATGCATTATGGTCATTTTGAGTTTCAGGTCATGTCCTTTGGACTGACCAATGCACCCGCGGTCTTTATGTAGTTGATGAACGAGGTCTTTCGTCTATATCTTGATCAGTTTGTTGTGGTCTTCATCGATGACATTCTGATATATTCAAGGACCCGTGAGGACCACATGCAGCATCTGGATATTGTATTGCAGACCCTCCGCGCCCACCAGTTATATGCGAAGTTGGAGAAGTGCGAGTTCTGACAGGAGGAGGTGAGATTCCTCGGTCACGTGGTGACGAGGGAGGGTGTCGCAGTAGACCCCTTGAAGGTTGAAGCAGTGCATTAGTGGGGCTAGCCCACGACTGAGTCCGAGATCTGCAGTTTCCTTGGTTTAACGGGATACTATCGGTGTTTCATTGAGGGCTTCTCCCGTATTGCAGCCCCGTTGACTAGGTTGACTCGGAAGGGCGTAGATTTTGTTTGGACTGACGCATGTGAGCAGGTATTTGTGGAGCTAAAGGACCATCTGATATCCGCTCCTGTTCTCACTCTTCCCTCTGAGAGTGATGGATTTGTTGTATTTACTAATGCTTCACATATTGGCTTAGGTGCTATCCTGATGCAGCACGGGAGACCAGTGGCTTATGCGTCTCGCCAGCTCAAGGTCCATGAGTTGAACTATCCCGCACATGATTTGGAGCTAGCAGCAGTCGTCTTCGCACTGAAGTTGTGGAGACACTATCTTTATGGGGTCAGGTTAGAGCTCTTCTTCAACCACAAGAGCTTGAAGTATCTATTCTCTCAGTCCGAGCTAAACATGAGGCAGAGGCGTTGGATGGAGCTCCTGAAGGACTATGATTTTGATCTCCAATACCACCCAGGCAAGACGAATGTGGTGGCGGATGCCCTCAGCTGTCAGCCACGAGGACTTGTGGCACATATGATGATTCAGTAGTAGAGGATGCTCGAGGATATAATAGAGTATGACTTCGATTTTGGTCTGCAGTCTTCTATCGTTTAGTTATCGAGCCTATCGATTCAACCCTCTCTTGTCGCTAGGGTGATCAAGGCTCAGCAGGCAGACGAGTTATTATAGGATTACCAAGCAGAGGCAGCATCTGAGAGTCAGACAGATTGACAGATTGGTTCTGATGGTGGACTTCGCTTCAGATGCTGATTATGTGTCTCGGATATTCCTGAGTTGTGCAGAGATCTTATGACCGAGGCATATCGATCGCGGTTTTTTATCCACCCTGGCTTGACGAAGATGTATCATGATATGAGGTGACAGTATTTTTGGGTGGGGATGAAGTGCCAGATCATCAGTTTTGTGGCCAAGTGTGACACATGCCAGTGTGTCAAGGCCAATCATCAGAGACCCCCTGGTCCATTACAGCCATTGAGCGTCCTGACGTGGAAGTGGGAGCTCGTGTCAACAGATTTTATCATGGGCTTGCCAAGGACTCAGCGCAGTTATGACTCCATCTAGGTCGTCGTTGATCGTCTGACGAAGTCGGCACATTTTCTTACGGTTCGTGCAACTTGGCCCTTGGACCGACTTGCGAGATTATTCATCGAAGAGATTGTGAGACTCACGACGTTCCAGTCTCGATCGTTTCTGACTGAGACCCGAGGTTCACGTCTTAGTTCTGGAGGAGCTTTCAGAGTGCGATGGGGTCTGTTTTACAGCTCAGCACCGCGTATCATCCACAGACCGATGGCCAGACCGAGAGGGTCAATCAGATCCTTGAAGATATGCTTTGGGCCTACACGATTGATTTCAGGGGTAACTAGGATGAGCATCTGCGATTGGCTGAGTTCGCATACAACAGAAGCTATTAGGCGACCATTGGCATGGCTTCTTTTAAGGCATTATATGGCAGACCGTGTAGATCTCTGAGTTGTTGGACCAAGGTTAGAGAGCAGCGTCTCCTAGGTCCCAAGCTTGTGCAGCAGACGTCAGAGGCTATCGATATTATCAGGCAAAGGATGTGTACAGCTCAGAGCCGACAGAAGAGTTTTGTTGATCACCGACATCATCCTTTGGAGTTCGCAGTAGGGGATAGTGTATCTCATGGGCTCACCCATGAAGGGCGTGACTCGATTTGAAGCGAAGGGCAAGCTTGCCCCGAGATTTATTGGACCTTTTGAGATCACTGGGCGTGTTGGCACAGTGGCCTATCGGCTTGCCTTGCCATCTCAGTTGTCTAGCGTCCACAATATTTTTCACGTCTCTATGCTGAGGAAGTGTGGGTCAGACATCGTTCTTGTTATTAATTGGCAGCCGTTGGAGGTTCGCAAGGACGCTTCCTACATTGAGCAACCAGTTTGTATCCTTGATTAGAAGGAGCAGGTCCTCCGGACCAACGTCATTCCCTTGGTGAAAGTTCAGTGGGGTCACCATTCTGTTGATGAGGCGTCTTGGGAGGACGAGGCTGAGATTCGAGAGCACTATCCCCATCTCTTTGATGATTGATTATATGTTGTATCTTGTATGCTGTTCCTGATTTTATATGATGATGCTATGTTTCCTCTTTCCTTATGAGTTACGTTTACTTGCATTGATCGTGTAAATTTTGAGGATGAAATTTTTATTTGGAGGGGAGAGTTGTAAGACCCGTATCCTAGTCCTTACCACTTCGTAGGCTTCCGCAGTCCTCCCGGTCGAATTCCGGCAACCCTCGACCTATATCCAACGTTTGCACGCGAACTTAAGCCGAGTCCTCCTTACCAAAGTCGGCTCGACCTGAAATTTACACCTTAGTGACCGCGCCGTCGCCGTGGTTCTAATGTCGTGACTCGCACACCGAACCGATACCCGGGTCAGGAGATGAGGGCCCACGTTCATTCCGAAGAAACGCCACGTGTTGCGAATTTTGAGGAAATCTCTTCAACATGTCCCATCAAATTAAGTCAAGTACACCACCTTACCTCAATGCCACCTCACCCTACAACAAGTACAAATGACCACTCCCTCTTTTCACAAGTCAACCCTCTCTCTCCCCTAACCATCCCTCTTTTTACAAAAAAATCAAACTCACTCATACCTCCCATTCCCTTCCTTACAACACCCATCCTTATCACCCCATCACTTCCTTCTCTCATATCTCAAACCTCCCAAGCAACAAATTCCAACGTTTAAGCATTTTCAAGAGCAAACAAGTGTGGCCCATTTTCCCACCCTCTCATCTCTCATCCCCACCATCAAAACTCCATCAACCACCATCAAAAGTGAAGGCTAGGAGCATAGGTGTCCAAGAGATCAAGGAGGAGTGCAATAGTCGGGTGATCCACCGTTGATTCTTGTTGTGGGACCCACTTGATGTACGCATTGTTTAAGGGAGGGCCCAATAGTGGAGGGGTCCCTCCCCTTCTCGCTTCTCTCTCCCTCTTTCTCTTTCCCTTTCTCTTTCTTTGTGATGTCTTGTGGCCACCACAGTGTAAGACGATCTTAATTGTCCGATCGTGAGGCCCACCTTGCAGCGGGCCCATTGGACGATAAGATGAAGGAAAAACAAAAGTTTCATATTGATTCAAATCAAGTGGGCCACGTTCATGTGGGACCCACCTTGATGAAATGTGGGCCACGTCCATATGGGACTCACCACGGTGCCTGTGTTTATCCATGCCGTCCAGCATCCTTGGATGTTGGACGTGATGTTGGGTAGCATGGAGTGCATGTACTGACATGGGTGTGCACTAACAGCTAACAAAAAAATAAAATATATATTATATTTAAGCTTTTGGGGTGGGCTACTCTTGCAGGTCTCATCTTGATGCAAAAATCAAATCCACACCGTCCATTCCATTTCTCAGCCCACTTTAGGTGTTGAGCCAAAAAATGAAGCCAATCCGATTATTTGGCAGGCCATAGTATAGAAAATAGTAGTTCTTACCATTAAAATGCACTTTGAAGTTTTCTATGTGCCAAAATACCTTGGATATTGGGTTCATTTAGCTTATAGTGAGCCGTAGGATCCAATGGTTGGAGTGGATCTGCATGATGCGGGCCCCACCTAGGAAAAACCTTAAATAAACCAAAAAAAATACACGTTATGCAGCAGGACACTGCTACTGCTTGAGGACGTGCAAGCAGCGTCTTACGTTGCCATGGCATGGATGGTCAGGGACGTGGGTCCCATGTGTAAACCCCACCATGATGAGCGTTGAGCATCAACGCCGTGCATTTGGTGCCCCACCTTCTAGGACCGTGGGCTACCCCAAAATCAGCCATATTTGGAACTCAGATGGCCCACGTCACATGAAATAGTGTGATTTAACGTCTGCCATTGGAACCCTTTTGGGTCACAGAAGTTTTGAATCATTATGAAATTTGTTTTCCCTCTTCATCTGCGTCTGCATGACCTTATCAACAGATTGGATGGCATATAAGCCCACTACAACCATCTCTTTGTATTGGTCGAACACTGAAAACTGATATTTTTACTCTAGATAGAGGGGAACAGTCATCATGAATCCAAATCTTTTAAAAAAATTATAATAAACTATTAGGGTGAAAAAGTTTGAAGGGGGGTAGACTATAATAAGTCAAGCTAGTGTAGTTAGTAGGCACCTTAACACACATATGAGCGTGAAATCAATGAAACTTAAGCGTATGAAATTAGAATATCTTTACTTATTTACATCAGACAATTTCAAAGATGAAATTATTTTTAAGGGGGTAGATTGCAACATCATAGATTTTCGTTATTTAAGATTTAAAAAAAAAAATATCCTTGAAAGTTTTTGATATAACTAGCCTACATTGTCACTTACTGATCTTGATGCTCTAGGTGAGCTTATACACAGGTGATACTGTTAAAGAACTGTGTAAATTTGATTAATCAATTGTAGGATGCCAATAAATTCGCCTATTACTTAAACATCGAGTTTAGCCTCAGGATTTGTTCACATAGGGTCCAAATCTAACTAACATATCACTAACTAATCAAGACAACCGTAACTAAATAAAGACCTACCTAAAGCCAAGACAGTTTTGGGTCAGATCTTAATTAACAAACCAAGTCAACATAATTACTCATTTAGCCTAAGAACCAATGGTTTAGAGTGATCATGATCGAATCACTATATTTACTAATTTCGAATAAGCCACACTATGAATGTAGTTAATCCAGACCCTAATCATTGAACACAAGAAATCTCCCTACCTAATTCATTCCAGAAATGCCTCGACTCTCTGAACAAGCTCTAGACTGCTCATTAGTGGGCCACTAAACCCGAGGATATAGAAAGATGTTCGTCATAGTGGGCTTAACTTCCATCGTGGGTGGCAAACTAAGAAAGATCATAGAATTGTTCAACTTAGGTCAGAGGCCGAGTGCTTGGAATACGCAAATGCCCTAGGCTAAAATCTAAAACTTAAGTGAAATAGACCCCCCACTCTTTCATGAAGTTATCGCTTTTTGACCATTAGATCACAACCAAACTCGAGGTATGATTTAAGGATATTTTCTACCTCATATCCGTATAATTGCGGCCTCAATTGATCACTGATGACCGTCTATCACAAGTGGGGTCCCTACGGTTAATCGAAGCGTTCGATTGCTACCCAATTCAGACAAACCATAGATCTTATAGTGGAACACCTTTCCCCTGACATGGATGAGCCAGTGGGACCCCAAATTTGGGAGTTGTCGTCTGGGTGGTAAACCGTAATACGGATCAAGAATCGCAGGCACAAAGCCTCTACGACCACCCTGGGCCTAGCAATCTGGATAAGGCCATTGACTGAAAGGAGGTGTTCCAGCCTCCCTAATTTTGTTAGATGAACTGACTTAATTAAATCACATGGCTAACACAAACATTCATCACATCGCATTAGTTTAGGTTGTGGTGGCTTGGGAGTTGTGGTCGAGTGTTGAGGGACCATTGGCATTTGTGAATGTAGTGTCTAAGTTTTTTTTTTTTAAAGAAAAGTATTATATTCCTGTATAAGGCTATACAACAGCTGCACAACAGTACGAGACCTCTCTAAACAAGAAAAAAACATGGAGAAGCACAAGTAAAAGAAAGAGAAAGCAAAATCTATGGAGACCTGGCTTAAGATTTTCTGATAGAACTCAGGCCAACCTTATATAAGAAAACCAGCCCGCGAATCGATGATGGAAGCAAAGAGGCGAGGGAGAAAAAGGAAGAAGACTGAGTTTGTAAGGCCCATATCCTTGTACCATACCGTTCTACTAACTCCCGCGATCCTCCCAGTCGAATTTCGGCAACCCGAGACCTGTAGATAGCGATTGTGCGTGACCCTAAGTCACATCTCGAAGACAGGAGTTGACTTAACTTGAAACTTATACCCTAGCAACTGCGCCGTTGCCATGGTTTCAACTTCGCGTCTTGCGCACCAATTCAATACTTAAAACTAGGAGTTGTTGGCCCACGTTTATCTCGAGTAAACACCACGCGTTGCAAATCCAGAGAGAGGAATCTCTACCCAATCTGTCACATCAATCAATCAAGTACAAGCCATCACAACACATACCTAGCCCATCCCTCTCTTACCAACAAAGCATGGCAACTCATACCTCTCACATTCCCAAAGTCAACCCTCATGTCATCTCTCCTTACACACCCATACCTCTCATCACATCCCTCTTACACAACCATTCCTTCCTCCTATATTTCACTCCATCCCACCTCATTTCTCTACCCAAATCCCAAGCAACTAAGAGAGAAATTTCAAGGAAAGAAAAGAACCCAAGATCAAGGCGCATCTCCCTACCACCAACTCTCACCATTTAACCCTTCAATCTTCATCATCCTCCATCAAAGAGAGAGCTTAGGAGGCAAGGATTCCAAGGAGCTAAAGAAGAGGACCATAGGTGGGTGTTTTGTAAGATTAGATTGTGATTTTAATGATAGGCTAAGTGGGGCCTGCAATTTGATGGTATGGATCTCATTTTGGACCCAAGGTGTGGACAATGGCCCACCATGATTCATATGTTTAATCCATGATGGGGCCATTCTCCATTAACCCCACCATGATGTTTATTTGATGCTCAACATGTAGAGGTCATCTAAACCTTTCAATTTTGGTGGGAAAGGAATTTCCACCATTGATTTATATTGGTGGGCCCACAGAAATTGGGACCCAAGATGATATATGTATTGTATCTCTAAGGGAGGGCTCATAGTGGCGGAGCCCTCCATCACACATCTCTCTCTCTCCCTCTCTCTCTTTCTCTCTCTCTCTCTCTCTCTCTCTCTTCCCTGTTTACAGCCCACTATGATGCAAGTATTTTATTCACGTTGTCCATTTAGTGGACCATACCGTTGTGCCAAAGCAGGGCCCACCTCGCTGCTATGTTCGGGGCCCACCATAGTTGTCTGTTTTGGACTGGCCCGGACCATAGAAAAATACAAATATCAGCTTGTATCCTTAACTGGTGGCCACACATGTGGACCCACCTTGATGTATCTGTTGTATTCCCACCGTCCAGCAGCAGTGGATGGTGAGGCCTGCCTTGATGATATGTGTTGCATCTGGACGGTCGGACCCACATGATGCAGTGCTTTATCTACACCGTCCGTCCAGCACGTATGTGTGGGACCCACCTATTGTGTGATGGCCACGCTGTCCATCCGTCGGGCCCACCTTGATGGATGTGTTGTAATCCACACCGTCCATACACATGGACCCCACATTATGTCTGTATTTTATATCCACACCGTCCAATAGGGATGGTGGGACCCACCGTTATGTATGTATTTTATATCCACATTGTCCAGCTATCTGGACGGTGGGAACCACCATGATGTACGTGTTTAATCCAAGCCGTCCAGCAGCTGTGGACCCCACGTGATGTACGTGTTTAATCTAAGCCATCTAGCAGCTGTGGACCCCACCCTGATATATACGTGTTTTATCCTGACCGTCCATCTGATCAGATGGTGGGCCACACACGTGTGGACCCACCTAATGTATTTTGTCCACACTGACCACTAGGTAGGGCCCACTTTCTGCACGTGTGTGAGGCCCATTATGATGTATACGAGGCCCATTATGATGTATATAAGGCCCATTGTGATGTATATGAGGCCCGTGTATGAGGCTCATTGTGATGTATATGCGACCTGTGTATGAGGCCCATTGTGATATATATGAGGCCTATGTATGAGGCTCATTAAGGCCCATTGTGATGTATATGAGGCCCGTGTATGAGGCCCATTGTGATGTATATGCGGCCCATGTATGAGGCCCAGATGTATATGCGGCCCGTGTATGAGGCCCCATTGTGATGTATGTGTGGCCCCCTTGTAAGGCCCACCATGATGTATGAGTTGTATACATGTTGTCCATCCACTTTTTTCAGGCCATGGGCTGCCCAATAAGGCCCACTTTAATGTGTGTGTTACACACACTACTGAAAAGGCCTAGCTATATGTCTTAAGGGGGGGGGGGGGGGGTGAATGGGACTATGCCAAATTTAAAATAATAATAGCGGAATAAAACAATAGGATAGCCAATAACAGGAAAGATAATAATTCACAATACAAAATGTAAAGCAATCACAAAATCTAGTTGTTCTAAGGACAACCTTTCACTATAATACCAAGGGTTTATGGTAGGACAACCTTACTAGAACAATTAGAGAATTAAAAGCTAAAACTGTAAAGGAACATAAAAGAAATAACAAGAATTGAAATCTAAACTATTACAACATTCCCCACAGTGCTTGAAATGTAAATATTATAACATTCACATCCACACATACATCCCACAATTTTGAATAATAAATGATATAGAAATTAAGTAAACATTCAAACCACAATACATAAAGAATTATAGTGATTCGCCTGTGTGTTCACCAACTGTTAAACGACAGTCACACAGATTGCTACTCCACTCCTAATATCCTCACACAAGGGATATCAGCGTTCATTATGAAAATAGGTTTCACAGGTTCACCTAAAACCTTCACAATTGTGTCTTTCAATGGGCTTAAACAATTTAAAAACCCCACTTCTGAGTTTTCCTGGCTCTCCTCAGATAATCAATAGATTGGGATTTTTCTGGCTTAATCTCAAACAAAAACTAAAATGAAGAAAATTTACAATACAGTAAAATACCTGAATTTTTCCTTTTGTAGTAGCCTGGAAGAACCAATCAGAGGAGAAGTTTGAATGTGGAAGTTCAATGTCCAATACTCACTTTGAAATGGTTCTAAGTTCTAATTGATTTTAAATTAAATCCAATTAGGGCTAGCTCTATTTGATTTTGATTCGAAGAAGTGGAATATCCCAATTCCTCTTTCAAATTAGATTGGAATACAGAAACAAAATTAAATAAAAAAAAGCTAACAAAAGAGAATATTAAATATGCATAATTAGCTTAAGAATGAACACAGACTTATCTCAGAGTGATGCCTTGATTTTACTTGAATTGAGTTGTAAAACTCTGAAATTCATCGTCTATTTATAGTTGCAGAAATCACATCTACGACTGGTCCTGAGGACACTATGACTGGTCGTAGACCAAACATATTTTTGAAATTTTAAGCGCGATCGGATAAAACCATTTCACAACTGGTCGTAGGGTGTCCACGACCGGTCGTGAGCCCTCCAGGACTGGTCGTGAGCATCCTATGACTAGTCATGAGGTACCTGATTTGATTGCTGTAGCTTGACTCGAAGGTGCATAACTGGTCCTGGAACGAGTCGACACTGTTCCTACGACCGGTCGAGTAGTCTCCAGGACTAGTCGTAGCTCAACTAAAAAATTCTAAAAAATTGTAACAACTTAGGACTGGTCGAGCCAGAGCTAGGACTAGTCGAACAGAGTTCAGGACTAGTCTTAGAACAGAGCAAACATCTATAAAATAATTCAATTTGAATTATGTATACAAAATGACCTACCCTAAGGTCAATCTAAGGTCAATCATACCTTGAAAGTGAGGTATGAACATTGAGACTTCATTTCTTCAGATGATAGTTGACCTTTGAATATTGTGAAGCTTGAGATCTCTTTACTTGATGTAACATTGAGCTTGAGATCTTTTAGAGCTTGAATTACACTTCATCTTGCGTTGTATACGAACTTGAGTCTTTGAACAAGATCACTTCTTTCGTTGTAGCTTGTACTTGCATTTCTTGAAATGATTTGAAGTAGGTCTTTGTTCTTGACTTGAAGCAAAGTGTTTAGAGAGGTGATGTAATGTCTTGATCATATATACCAATGAGCTACACAAGACATAGATTGATGTTTTGTTACCAAAAAATTTGATAACTAAAGGAGCATAAAACCATAGCACTTACAATCTCTCCCTTTGTCAAATTTGTGACAAAACACACTCTAAAAAAAAATAAGAGAAGCACAACATGCACCAGTCATATATAAGAGAACCAGTTACAGCCTGGTTAAAGAATCATGCACCAGTTGTCATTAACTAGCACAAATTCTTCCTTACTTATTTACTCCTCCTGAGTAGCACACACATATATATCTTAAAAATTAATGCTACTTCCCCAAGCCTGAAATCTTCTCCCCCTTTTTTGTCACAATATGATAAAGGAAGAAGAAAAAAATATTTGGAAAAGAAGGATTGCCAAGAGAGTAAGAAAGGAAATAACTAGGCAAGATAAGAAAGCAATTTAAAAGTGCACATATCAATAACCAGTTTAAATTCCACAAACATAGGTCAGTCAACCAAACTGAAGGAAAAACAAAGTTCACACACCAACTAAGGTAAAATAATATTAGAGTTAATACAAATCAAAGGATAAAACACTTAATCAGATCCAAATGAGGGAGCAGGTATGGTAGGATCAAGTTGATTAAGGCCCTTATTTATGCACCGAAGATACTTGTGCATATATTTAAATCGTAAATCATGGGCCACATTCATATTCTCTACCTTTTCCTCTAGAGCACGAAGACGAGCATCAAAATCAGATGGCTCATAGTCAGGATCATTAGTAGAATCATATTCAAGTTCATCAAAAATATCATCCATATTAATATCATCAGGAAGATCCCCAACTTCATCTTCATTCCCTGCTTCAGCTTCTCCAAAACCAACATCCACTTGGCCAGGAGCCAATTCCAAATTCATCTTATTAATATTCGAATTGTTAAAAATAAGATGATGAATAAGAGCCTCTCCAACCGGCATAGCAACTAACATGTGATTAGTTAACACAGTCATAAGATAGGCAAATGGAATATCACTATGACCTGGATGGAGACGGAACTGAATGACAGAATGACATATCAATGAAGGAAGACAAACTATAGTACCAGAGATAACAGAATGCAAAACCCGAACTATAAACGTAGTTAGTTCAGTTTTGTTACCTGAACGAGGATACAGATTAGAAATAAAGATTCTGTGGAGAACTCTGTATCTTGGTAACAAATACTTTGAGGGGAGTGCATTCCCTTTATGAGTCCATTGCACATTCATATTACATAAATCTCTAGTGAGCATGCATTTTTCTTATTCTGAGGGTTTTTTTAGCTAAAGTATGAATAGAAATACCCTCATCATTGATAGGTATGTCCATAAGACCCGAAATCAGATGGTGGTCTACTTCAAATGGACCTTCTCTAGCATCAATTTTAAATGATAAATTATCAGTCGAAAAATCAGAGATATATGTAAACATGGATTGCGCAATAGATTGGTATGCAGGCTCACCCCAATGTAAGATGTTAGCCCATCCTACAGCTTGAAAAAGTGGGAGAATACCAAAAGGAGAAATGTGGTCAAGATCAACAGGTCGCTCAACAATGACATTACGCAAACGCCAATCCCGCACATATGAGGGATCATCTTCGTGTGACCGAAGATGGCACTGAATGATAGGGGTTGATCGAGAAAAAGATGGACCACAGGAAGTTTTCTTTTTTCCTCTAGCATCCATTTGCAATAGAATAATCAAATAAACAAGTAACTTCAAAAGAGGTGAAGTAGGGTTTTGATAGATCAGATTTTTTAAGATAAAACCCCAAAATTGTAATGAATGACAAAATAAATTACTCCAAGAGTGAAAATGAAGTGATTTTGACTAGAATCTGCAAGAAAAATGCAAAAGACGAACTAACCTTGAAGATCTAGGAAGGTGAGTACGCCCGGTAGGGTGTTGGCTCGTTGGAGAGGAAATAGGAAATAAGGAAGATGAAGTTTTTCCTAATTTTAAAATGTCCAGCGCGCTACACGACTGGTCGTGTACCGACTAAAATATGCATTTTTCATAAAAATTTAAAATTTAAACCAATAAATTATCAAATATATATACACTATGATACAAGTAGGCATGAATATTCAATTTAAATTGCACATACCAAGATCAAATTTCAATTTATTAAACCTACTTTTGTCGAGTGGTTTAGTGAAAATGTCAGCAAGTTGAGTCTCGGTAGAAATGTATTCCAAATATATCAGCTTTTCTTCCACTAATTCACGAATGTAATGATACCTAATGTCAATGTGCTTGGTACGTGAATGCTGAATTGGATTTTTTAAAATGTTTATAGCACTGGAATTATCACAATATAATATTATTGATTCCTGTGCAATTCCATAATCGCTTAACATACGTTTCATCCGAACAAGCTGAGTACATGCATTTCCAGCTGCAATGTATTCAGCCTCAACAGTTGAGAGCGATATAGAACTTTATTTCTTGCTAAACCATGAAACCAAATAATTTCCAATATAGAAACAACCACCACTGGTTGATTTCCTGTCATCAATATTACCAGCCCAATCAGCATCTAAGTACCTAGCCAATTGAACACTAGTATCATATGGATACGAGAGACCCAATTTAGCCATACTTGCAACATATCGCATTATCTAACTAACAGTAGTTAGATGTGACTCTTGAGGGTCAGACTAATATCTAGCGCAAATATTAATACTAAAAGTAATATCAGGTCTACTAGTAGTTAAATAAAGTAAACTGCCAATCATACTACAATATACTTTAAGATCAATATTTTTACCTGTAGAGTCCTTTAAGAGTCTTAAAGTTGTACTCATAGGAGTATCAAAATTCTTACCATTCTCAAATCTAAACTTTTTAATCAAGTTCGAAGCATATTTGGTTTGAGAAATAAAAATACCATCAGGTTGTTGTTTTACTTGTAACCCTAGGAAATAATTTAATTCCCCAACCATGCTCATTTCGAACATAGATTTCATTAAATCTGTAAACTCACCAGTCATGTTAGAACAGGTAGATCCATTTATAATATCATCAACGTAGATCTGTACTATTAAGATGTGATCATTAAGTTTCTTAACAAAAAAAATTCTTATCTACACTCCCCATCTGAAAATTATGACTTAGTAAAAACTTAGTCAATTTTTTGCACCATGCCTTGGGAGCTTGTTTTAAACCATAGAGAGCCTTTTTAAGGCGATAGACATGATCAGTGTTCTTAGGGTCTTCAAAACCCATTGGTTGTTCAACATACACTTATTTATGTAGATCACCATTTAAGAAGGCACTTTTTACAACCATTTGATAAATTTTGAATTTTCTAAAGCAAGTAATGGATATGAATAGTCTGATTGATTCAAGATGAGTTACTGGGGCAAAGGTTTCATCATAATCAATGCCTTCAATTTTAGTGTACCCTTGTACAACCACTCTAGTCTTTTTTTGAATAATATTACCAAGTTCATCAGACTTTTCTTGAAAATACACTTAGTTCCAATAATATGTTTATCTTTAGGTCTATGAACAAGATACCAAACATCATTTCGCACAAATTGGTTAAGCTCTTCTTGCATCACAACTATCCAGTTTTCGTCAGTAAGAGCTTCTTTTACGTTTGTCGGTTCTATCTGGGATGTAAAGTATATGTAATTACATGTCTTCAAGTTATTTATAAGTATACACTCCAGTGAGAGGGTTTTCAAGAATCTGATTGGTTGGATGATCTTTAACAGTCTTCAATTCAGAATTGTTTTGACTTGATGAAGTATCTGGTTTGTCAATTAAAAGAACTTCATCATTATCTAAACTTGGGGCAGGTGTATTCAAGTGATTGTCTATGACTACATTAATAGATTCCTGAATAACACCGGTCCTTTTGTTCAGTACGCGATATGCGCGACTATTTAAAGAATAACCTAAAAAGATCCCTTCATTACTTTTAGTGTCAAACTTTTCCAAATTTTCACGGTCACGTAAAATATAGCACTTGCTGCCAAAACTCGAAAGTATTTGACATAGGCTTCTTTTCGAACCACAGTTCATAAGCAGATTTATTATTTGACTTACTTGTATAAACTCGGTTGATAGTATAGCATGCAATATTTATGACTTCAGCCAAAAGATTTTTAGGGAGCTTTATACTATTCAACATTATAATAGCCATTTCTTGAATCACTCTATTTTTTCTTTCAACAATTCCATTTTATTGTGGAGTTTTAGGTGCAAAGAATTCATATAATATCTCTTGATTGCTATAGAATTTCTCAAAACTGCTATTCTCGAATTCGGATCCATGATCACTACGGATTTTACTGACTTGAGAACCTTTTTCAATTTGGATCCGTTTGATAATCTTTTTTACTTCATCAAGGGTTTCTAATTTATCCCTTAGGAAGACTACCCAAGTGAATCTGGTAAAATCATCCACGATTATTAATATATATTTTTTGCCACCTCGACTCTCCATCCTGGTTGGTCCTACAAGATCCATGTGAAGAAGTTCGAGAGGTTTATATGTGGCATTAAAGTCCACCTTTTTGTGAGCACTCCTAGTTAGTTTACCAATCTGGCATTCGTCACATTTTTGTCTACTTTTTGCAATTTAGGTAGACATCTTATTAGTTCTCTTTTGCTCAATCTATAGAGATTATGGTAGCGTACATGTCCAAGGTGTTTACGCCATAACTCAGTCTCATCGGTATGGACCATGTAACACACTTGATTAGATGAGTTAGAATCACTTACGATGTAGCAGTTTTCAGACATTCTACGACTAGTTAATATTACTGAACTATTTTTGTTTAAAATTTCACACCCTAAGTTAAAAAATTTAACACTATGATTTTTATCACATATTTGAGAAATGCTTAACAAGTTATGTTTTAACCCTTCAACGTACAAAACATTCTCAAATAAGGGGAGGTTAGAAAGTTGAACCGTACCTTGGCCAATAATCCTGCAGTTGCTGCCATCACCGAATGTGACTGAACCATCAGCCATGTCTTTGAGATTGGTAAATAGACCTTTATTACCAGTCATATGCCTTGAACATCCACTGTCTAAGTACCACTTTGAATGGGTTGAAGCTTTGAAAGCCGTGTGAGTAACCAAGCAACCTTAGGAACTCATTTCATAACTATTTTGGGTTTAGGAGTATAGTTGGTCTTTTTGTATTTATAATTGTTGTAGGAATGACCCACTGAGTTAGATTTTAAGAGCTCCTTAAGCAAATCAACTATCTTTTCAGCCAAAGGGTTCTGATTCTGATTTTTATAGTTGATATAATTACTTTTAGGTTTGAAAGATTGTAAAGTTTTAACATTTTTAGAAAACTTTTGTTTTGAACTATTTCCTTTTGAGTTTGAAGATTCTCCTTTCACAAACTTAGGAAAAGTATTCTTCTGTTTAGGAGGAACACTTTTATTGTAGCCCAAACCGGATCGGTTGCCACATTTTCTTGATCCAGACAAAAGTTTTTCTAACTTTGGATCACCTTGGGCATATCTTCATGTATCCTTTAAACTCAAAAGAGAAGAGACTTTAAGTTTTAATTTTTCATTTTCAGATTTTAGATTTTCAATCAGAGAAGTTTTGAAATCTAAATCACATTTTGATTTTTTTTAAAACAATCTGAAATGTGGGATTTTTCTAAAACAAGTGATTCAAAATTTTCTTTAAGTTTTAAAAGCTTTTCTTTTTGAAGTTTTAGTTTTACGGCAATTTTACAACTTTCCTTGTATAGGGCATTGTAAGCATCTTGAAGATCTTCTTCATTTTCACAATCACTGTTCAGATTTTCTTCACTTGTTGAATCATCATTATCTGAAAAAGTAAATTTGGCTAGAGTCATCAGGGCTTTAACTTCACTACCTGACTCGGTTTCAGAATCTTCTGATTCAGAAGAGGCTTCAAAATCAGAGAATTCATCCCAAGTAGCCAACATACTCTTCTTTTTGGGTTTGTCCTTTTTAGGATACTTGTTTGGTAAATGCCCATATTCTTGCTAGTTGTAACATTGACTATCTTTTAAAGATTTTCAAGTTCTGGTTTTAGATCTTTTCTTATCATTTGATTTTTGAAAGTCAACCCTCTTTTTACTTTTGAAAATCTTGTAAAACCTTTTCACTAAAAGAGCAATATCATCTTCAGAATTTTCTTGAGAAATACATTTAGAAGATTTAAGGGCGATAAATTTATCTTTAAGAGCTTTAAAGTTTAACTCATAGGTTTGTAAAGAACCAACTAGTTCTTCTACCCTCATATTGTCTGTATCATGAAGTTCCTGGATTGCGATTACCTTAGAATTGAACCGTTCAGGAAGTGAGCGTAGTATTTTTGCACACACTTTACTTTTTAGGATTTTATCGCCAAGACCCCTCATAGAGTTTACAATGTCATTTAATCTTGTATAAAAGTCCATAAACATTTCATTTTCTTCCATATGAATTTCCTCAAATTTGGTTGTGAGGAGTTTGACTTTAGATTTCTTGACAATTGAAGTACCCTCGTGTGTCATTTCTAAAATATCCCAAGCTTGCTTTGCAGTATCACAGGATATAATTCTTTGGAATTCATTCGGTGATAGTGCGTAAGTGATTGCATTCAATGCTTTTGTATTAGCACTACTTTCACTTTTTTGAACTGTGGTCCAAGTGAAATATGGTGAAACTTTTATTGATTTTGAACCATCGATACCAGTTACTTTAGTGGTAGGGGGGTTCTATTCAGTCACTGTGGCTTGCCATACGTTCTCATCCATGGATTTAAGAAAAATCCTCATCCTGGATTTCCAATAGGTATAATTGGAGCCATCGAATGGTGGAGGCCTAGTAACTGAAAGGCTATCAAAATTTGACATCTTATAAATAGCTTAGATCGATTAGCTCAGGAAATAAATCCAAATATAAAGAATTAGAACGAGCTATTAGGCTCTGATACCACTTGAAAAGGCCAAGCTATATGTCCTAAAGGGGGGGGGGGGTGGTGAATAGAACTATGCCAAATTTAAAATAATAACAGTGGAATAAAACAATAGGATAGCCAATAACAGGAAAGATAATAATTCACAATACAAAATGTAAAGTAATCACAAAATCTAGTTGTTCTAAGGACAACCTTTCACCATAAAAACCAAGGGTTTATGGCAGGACAACCTTACTAGAACAATTAGAGAATTAAAAGCTAAAACTGTAAAGGAACAGAAAGGAAATAATAAGAATTGAAATCTAAACTATTACAACATTCCCCACAGTGCTTGAAATGTAAATATTATAACATTCACATCCACACATACATCCCACAATTTTGAATGATAAATGATATAGAAATTAAGCAAACATTCAAACCATAAAACACAAAGAATTATAGTGGTTCGCCTGTGTGTTCACCAACTATTAAACAACAGCCACAAATTGCTACTCCACTCTTAATATGCTCACACAGGCGATATCAGCATTCACTATGAAAATAGGTTTCACAGGTTCACCTAAAACCTTCACAATTGTGTCTTTCAATGGGCTTAGACAATTCAAAAACCCCACTTCTGAGTTTTCTTGGCTCTCCTTAGATAATCAATAGATTGAGATTTTTCTGGCTTAATCTCAAACAAAAACCAAAATGAAGGAAATTTACAATACAGTAAAATACCTGTATTTCTCCTTTTGTAGTAGCCCGAAAGAACCAATTGGAGTAGAAGTTCGAATATGGAAGTTTAATGTCCAATACTCATTTTGAAATGGTTCTAAGTTCTAATTGATTTTAAATTAAATCCAATTAGGGCTAGCTCTATTTGATTTTGATTCCAAGAAGTGGAATATCCCAATTCCTCTTTCAAATTAGATTGGAATGCAGAAACAAAATCAAATAAGAAAAAACTAACCAAAGAGAATATTAAATATGCACAATTAGCTTAAGAATGAACATAGACTTATCTCAGAGTGATGCCTTGATTTTACTTGAATTCGGTTATAAAACTCTGAAATTTGTTGTCTATTTATAGTTGTAAAAATCACATCTACGACTGGTCCTGAGGACACTACGACTGTTCGTAGACCGAACAGATTTTGAAATTTTAAGCACGATCGGATAAAACCATTTCACGACTGGTCATAGGGTGTCCACGACCGGTCGTGTGCATCCTACGATTGGTTGTGAGGTACCTGATTTGATCACTATAGTTTGAGTCGAAGGTGCACGACTGGTCCTAGAACGAGTCGACATTGTTCCTATGATCGGTCGAGCAGTCTTCAGGACTGGTTGTAGCTCAACCAAAAAATTCTAAAAAATTGCAACAACTTAGGACTGATCTAGGAATTTCTTGGACTGGTCAAGCTAGAGCTAGGACTAGTCGAACAGAGTTTAGGACTAGTCTTAGAATAGACTAAACATCTATAAAATGATTCAATTTGAATTATATATACAAAATGACCTAGCCCATGGTCAATCTAAGGTTAATCATACCTCGAAAGTGAGGTATGAACATTGAGACTTCATTTCTTCAGATGATAGTTGACCTTTAAAGATTGTGAAGCTTGAGATCTCTCTACTTGATGTAACATTGAGCTTGAGATCTTCTAGAGCTTGAATTACACTTCATCTTGCATTGTACATTAACTTGAGTCTTTGAACACGATCACTTCTTTCGTTGTAGCTTGTACTTGCATTTCTTGAAATAGTTTGAAGTATTTCTTCATTCTTGACTTGAAGCAAAGTGTTTAGAGAGGTGATGCAATGTCCTGATCATATATACCAATAAGCTACACAAGACATAGATTGATGTTTTGGCACCACAAAATTTGACAACCAAAGGAGCATAAAACCATAGCACTTACAACTACCCACCTATTTTTCCTAGGCTATGGACTACCTTATGTAGGCCCACCTTGATGCATATGTTATACACATGACGCCCACCATGTTGGGGGCTGCCTTGTGAAGCCCACCTTGATGTATATGTTATATACATGTGTGTCCATCCAGTTTCCTAGATAGTATGAGGGTTGTGGGCCCCATTGTGAGTTAGAACCCAATCCCCAAATGGGCCGCACTTTAGGAGAAATAGTGGTTAAAGGTCCACTATTGTAAATCTCCCTAAGGCCCATGTAAGCCCACTCCCCATCTTCTTTATTGGGCGATCTCAAACCGTTGGGCTCCATTGATGATACCCGTCTCACCCTACCAGGCTAACCCAAATCATTGGACCCCCATGGGTGTTAGTGATACCTGTCCTTCTTGTTGAGTTAAGCCAAACCGTTGGGCCCACATTGTTGTAGCGGTTTCCACCTTACCTTGTTGGCCTATCCCAAATCGTTGGGCCCCCATTGATAATGGTGCTTCCCACCATGCCCTATAGGATTGTCTAAACCTTGGAGCCCACATTATGTTCATACCGGACCTTCCATCGCAATGTGTTCTACCTAGATACTTGTTCTACCCAAGTTTAGTGACCATACTTAAGGCCCACTTAGGTGTTGAGCGAGCTACCCAATCCACTTAAAAGGACACATCATCCTATATGTATGAACTCCACCAAGCCCACTTTGTGTATGTATCGGGCCCCATAAGGAAGCCTAGTTTATTCATGATAAGAGATTGAGGAAGCCCAATTGTTCACCCTTTTAGCTCACCCTGTGAACTCACCTCATTGTATACCTACTTGACTCACCATGAGAAATGCATCCTACCTTTGTAACCCATTTGTTAGGACCTCGTAACATGTACATATCATCCACACCGTCCATCTCCTCTTAAGATGAGTGTGAGGTCCACCCTTGACAATAGTGTGTTAGCTAGGTCATCCGCTATCTGGAGGAGAGTGCATCATCACCTCTTACCGTAGATGGAAGATCACGTGGTATCAGATTTAGTATATCCACTGTATAGAGACTACCTTGATATATGGGTTAGATCCACCATCCTTTTAGTGGACCCCACCTTAGGATATATGTCATGCTAGTACCTTAAGTAAGTTATGATAGTCTAACATGGACCATTCCATATAGACTTCTATATGTCTAGTGGGGCATATCGTTCAACCCCTATTCTTGTAAGTGACATACCGGTTAAGGCCGATCATCACCTACTATATCTGATAATCATGCTAGTGTACTTACTCTAGTAGGACACACTGAGAACATGCTTAGTATTACATCATGGTCCATGTTGACATGCATCATTTGTATGCCTGTTGTAAGGAATGTTTGATCGTAGCATTGCCATTGGGCTGAGTTATTTAGGGGACTCCTTGCGAGATAGAGTTTCCCCATATGATCGCACGGTACGTGCAGGTTGACTCATGACTGGATAGTATCACTCATGCATCTTACATTTTGTGTTACATGATCACTGTACTCCCTAGCGACGCAAGGGCTGTGACCTTCACAGGCATATCGTGGATGACCAAATGGAACACCGAAAATGTTTGGGACTAAGCATATGAGCACTTTGGATGTCCGTGAGTGAAAATCCCTAAACCTTCGTGGCCAAGGGATCTCCAACGTCTAGACCAAGTGGATACATGAGCGCTCAAGTGTTAAAAACCAGTAAGCCGCGTCTCCCACTATGTCATGGTCGGTTGGAAGGAGGTGTGGCTTTAATTGCCCAAGTGAGAGGGTTATAAGCTAGGCTAAGTATGACTAGCTTGAAATGGGTCCATTATCGATGAGTTGGGTAGGTATTGACAGACTACTGGTTGGGCTGATGGTGAGGTCTTTTCCACTCATTGGGCTATGTGGCTAGGGAGGCAGTAGTCAATGTGGAGTGTACAAAACCCTGGTGATATTTCAGAGATATACGGTACTGATATTGTGATGCCCCATCATTGTTGCACATGTGAGTGGACGCTAATGTGGGCGGGGCTTAAGAGCCTGGGCGAACTACCAGTGGTTGGCCGGCTACTGTGATGGCAGGCTACTGTACATACGGTGAGGCAGAACCTTGTCTCATATCAGAAGCACCGTGGTGACCATATTTGGACTTGCTGAGCAGAAGTTACATACTCAGTACTTGACTCATTCATTCACTATCCACTCAGGCTGGAGGTGAACAACCAAATCATTATGTGTACCTTCACAATGGCCAGGATTTTGGTTGGGCACGGGACCAACCTGAGTTCAGGAGTTTACCACATTGAGTCTAGCTATCCGAATTTAGGTATGGGATTGGTTTGGATAGAACTCCCTTGTGATGAACCCTAAAGCTTGGGATAACCCGTACTATCATCCCAACTACACACTCCAACTTTATCATTTCTTTTGCATTGTATCCTCTGTGTATGGCATTTGGTTTACTATGTTTTTGCATTACATGGCCTAGAGAAGGCGGATGGTATTTGTGGACTTGTTAGGATTTGCACATTGCATTGCATCCTCAGCATATTACATTTAGCATACTATGTCTTGCATGACATAGCCATGTTATGGTTGACGGTATTCATGGACTTGCCAGTATTTCTGCTTACTATGATATTTGTGTGCTTGACACATGTATTGCATACACAGGCACCACCCTCTAAGCTTATTAATAAGCTTATGCATGACTATTGCATGCAGGTGACGTTAGGTCGTAGTAGCGTTGAGGTAGGAGCTTGTGGAAGATCGTTTGGAGATTTTATTATTTATGTATTTCCCTTTTAGCACTGTATTCTAATACTTATATTAGTGGATATGTGATGATGTTGTTGTTCTTGTGATTTGGGTACACTTGTGGTTATGCTCCTCTACAAGAATTTCACATTGAAAATCCTCCTTGTAGGATCCCAGGATTGAAATCTTGTATATGGGTGTTGGGAACCGAGAATTGGGTGCTACGGAGGTTGTCGGCGCCGAATTCGACGATTGAAAATTCTGTGAGCACGATTTCTGAGTTTGGGGCATGACAGAGTTTCACTCCCCAGTTTCACCAAATAATCTACCAGAGCATTACCGTCTCTAAGAACATGCCGAAATAGTAGCTACCCATTTTACTTCAGGCTAGAGATCCTACAGCTCCAATTTCTCTAAATCCAGGAAGGGTTGGATGAGTGGTTAAGGAATGTAGTGTTGGAGTTACTTATTGGGGAGTGTTGGATTGTGAGGGCATGCATCATCTCATATAGAGTACATGTACATGAATAAGAGTATTTAGGAACTGGGTGTTTAAGTTACTTTATCATTACTTGTGTTAGTGGAATCGATAACATGCGTAACTTAAAGTTAATGGAACCGCTGAGTTGAACACTCACTCCCACTCTGGGACAATGTTTTAAAAGACTAACCAGACACTGTTATAGATGCATGTACTGTGGAGTCTGATGCATTAGAGGAGGCGTACACAGACTCGGAGGTGGAGTCCTTGTACTTCCATTTGCTGGGTGGGCTGATGTTGGACACTTGCGGGACATCAATGAGATTTTAGAATCGACACGTTTTATAGAACTACAAAATTTTCTCAGATGTAGTCCCATAGATTGGATAGATATATTTTACTTCTTAGTTGATTTACTTGCGTTAAAATTTACGTTTATTCTAAGGTACATCATATAATCTATTTTAATTCTATGAACTACTCAAATGTTAGGTGAAACAAACTGTAGAATCTCGCTTCCATAGAGAATAAGTGGCACTCGGGATATCGGGGGTCAAGTATTTACTCGGCTCCCAAAATCTGGGGCGTCTCAATATCATTAATCTTTATGACGTTATCCTTGATATTCATGCCTTACATTATGTATAGTTTTGATTTATTTCTTCCTTTGTCAACTTCTGACAAAAAGGGGGAGAGATTAGATATCTAAAGATAGGATATATTGTTATATTTATTTGATGCCTGATATGAGAGATTAGATATCTAGAGATAGGATATATTGATATATTTATTTGATGCATGATATGAGAGATCAGATATCTGGAGATAGGATATATTGATATATTTATTTGATGCATGATATGAGATATGGAGAAATGAATTTATGATTTTTTTATAATGCATGATATGATATGGGATTATATTTGCATTGGATTGTATTGGATTGAATGTATATATTTCTCTTTGACTAAGTTCTCAAGGGGAGCTACTAATGCTTGGTCTAAGTGGGAGCATCAAGTAAGAACTTCAAGATATATTATTGTAGGTTGTGTACAGATGTTCTTTTGAACCGAAGTATGATAAGTTTATGAAATGTTGTAATGTTGTATGATGAGTTCTGTGTAATTGTGTTTTGTCATGAAATTGATAAAGGGGGAGATTGTAAATACTTATACTTAAAGCACAGTTAGGATTGTCAAATTTTGTAGTCCTAAATGGATCACAAGCACTCATGATTATGTTCATCGACGACTCATGAAGACTACATAGAGACTAGATCAACATTTTAAGGAAGACTCAATATCTGTAGCTCTAAATATGCATGGTTCGAAGTTTAAAGCATTATGTATGTGTCAACTATCAGGTGGTATAACCTTAAAATGACCCTAAGTTAGGTGTATTTCACATGGTGACTTGATAAATATAATTCTAAGTAAAATAAACTGAAGTTAGGCCAGCCCGACTTCTAGTTCGGCTAACCCAATACATTTCGAGCAAGTATAAATAAAATATGGTTTTTCCGTGTCAAGTTCGGCCAGCCCAACTTTGGGTTTAGCCAACCCGAATGTTTTCAGTCAAGTTTCTAGCAAGGTTAATATTTGGGATTTCAGGAAAATTTGGCCAACCAAATTTTGGCTTGGGCCAACTGAATTTTTAAAAGATCCTATCCCATGAAATCTGAGTGTCATTGGAACACAAACATTAGAATTCAGCCAGCTGAACCGAAAATCAGGCCAACCGAATTTCCAAGACCCTTAGCTATAAATAGAGGCCTTTTCTCATTCATTTATAGAATGAAAAATTGTGAACAATATACTAAAGCAAGGAGAGAGTCAGGGCCTTCTTAAGTTATTTGTGCGGTAAATATGATATTTAATTTAGCTTATTCTATTTTCTTTCTCAAGTTAGTTTTAATCACTTTCAATAGAGTAATCCATACTCTACTTGAGAATTAGAGATTGAATTTGCAGCATTATGGTTTTTTTTTATTATTAGAAAATACATTAGATCCTTATATTCTTTTTGGGTTGAACACAAATATGTCTTCATTAATATCCCAAGAAAGAAGATCGCTACAATCAAAGCTACAGTTACGTCTTCGACTCAAAATCTGAAGATAAGTACCATATTTACCTTTTATTACATTTGGGTTTTCTAAAATAGTTTGGAAATCTCAATGAGTTATTTTATGGTGAGCTCATGAAAATCACAAATTGGGTTTTGTTGTGATAGCCCGTGAAAATCACATGAACTATATTAAGGTTGTTAAGGTGAACCTGTGAAAACTTTGAAATAGTAAAAGCCAAAATTATGGGGGTAGTAATTTTGGGAGTGGAGTAGGTGTGGGGTTAAGCACCGAACCACTATAACTCTTTGTACATTGATGGTGATTGTTTATTTCTTTATTACTTTCCTTGAGATTTATTGTCTCTTGCTAAGTTTGATATTTTGATCTCAAAGACATCATGAAATAAGGTTGTCCTACCTAAATCTTTTAGGTGAAGGTTGTCCTACGAACTATTTGGAATCAAGATTTCAATACTTTAAGCAATTGAGAGTATTTGTTTTATTATTCTGCATAATATTGTATTTTATATCATCCTATTTACCCCCCCCCCCCCCCCCCTCTAGGACGTCTATAGCTCGTCCTTTTAGATTTGAAGAACTCAAGCAGACCCACTTGTAGTTCCATCAAAGACTTTTCCTCCACCCCTCTTCTGCTTCATCTACAATTATCCTGTAACTAATAGCCTCTATCTTAGGACTTTATTGGAATGCACATCTATTGTAACTAATGGACACTTAGCCAAGGAGGATGACCAGTTGCCTAATGCTCGGTCTTTCTAGATGATGGGCAACACCATCATGAAGACCATATCCCCTTTTCGAAGGTCTTTCCTTTAACCCTTTTGTTAAATGCTCATGCTATGGCCATTTTATTAGCCAAAATCGAATTCAGAGCCCTGATACGAGCCTCATCTAATTCCTCGACCTTGGCCAACATTACTTCTATGAACTTTGGAGGAGTCAAATGGGATTGATGTGTGATTTGTAATGACAACACCATGATTTCTAAAGGCAACACCGCCTTGTGCCCATAAGTTAATGAAAACGAACTGACCCCTGTGCTTGTACGAAGTGATACTCTGCAGGCTGACAATGAATTAGATAATTTGAGATGTTATTCTCATGGATTGCCTCGTATCATCTTTCTCAAAATATTTTTTATCACCTTGTTGCTGGCATCGGCATAACCATTGGCTCGAGCATAATATGGAATCAAATGCAGCATCTTTATGCCATATCAATTGGCCATGACACGTATTTCCTTAGTTGAGAAGGCAGCACCTCGGTACATGGTAATGGATTATGGCACTCTAAAATGGTGGATTATGTTGGTTTCGATGAAGCCAATGATCTTTCATGACTGACCTTTCTCATGAGTTTTGCCTCAACCCATTTAGTAAAATAATCGATCACTACTATGATGAATGTGTCCAGCCAGGTCGAAGGTGGGTGGATCTGCCTGATTAGGTTAATCGCCCATCCCTGGAATGGCCATGGCTTTATAATGGGATGCAATTAGGTCATATGCACATGTTGGATTGGCCCATTTCTTTGGCAAGCTTCATAGCCTTTTGCGTATTGGATGTAATTGGGCATCATTTCTGACCAAAAATACCCATAACATTGACGCATAAGCCTTATTTTCCTTCCTGCTTAGTGGGCCCCACAAATCCCTTTATGAACTCCTTCCATAACCGACATAGCTTCTTCTTAAACAAGCATTGGAGTAAAACTCCATCAATCCCTTTTCGGTACAATTCGTTATCAACCATTATATAATTTATGGCCGACCTTCGTATACTCCTATCGATCTTGGTACATGGACTTTGTAAATAGCCCATGAGAGGAGCTCTTCAATCGTCTTCTTCCACCTTTATTAAGCATATTTCTATTATGCCTTCCCTCTGGAATACAGAAGGTAAAGACCTCCTTTGGATTGTGATTGACCAACCGGCTAATCCTTTCCAAGCTTCGAGACATGTGGCTAACTACGCCATTTCGTTGATGTTTGCATTACGCTCCCTCGTGATGTGTATCAATTTGACTTCCTCAAATTGTTCGAGTAGCTGGATTGCAACAACATGATATGGTAATAAAGATGGACTGTTGCACTTAAACGATCTTGCCATCTGATTTATCACCAGTAGTGAATCTCTAATAATCCTCACATTTTTTGCTCCCAATTTCATCAATAACTCAAGGCCGATTATCATAGCTTCATATTCGACTTGATTGTTACTACATTCGAATTCCAACTAGAATGCAAATTCCTGCCAATTTTCATTCAGGACGATCAATAGAATCCCTGCCCTAGACATCTCATGTATTCTCGACCCATCAAAAATTAATTTACATGGCGTGAGTTGCACACAATGTAAGTCTAAGATATCTCAGGGAATTTTCTCTTCATGATTTGAAGGGTGATCAGCCAGAAAATCTGCCATAGACTAGCCTTTTATTACTTTATGTGATATGTAATGTAAATCAAACTCAGACAAGGACAATACCCATTTACCAATTTGGCTGCTAAGAATCGGCTAGTTTAACATATACTTCACTAAATTAGTCAAACCTATTACATTTACTCTCTTGGCCAACAAATAATGCCTCAGTTTAGTGGTCGTGAAGTACAATGATAAGTAAAACTTTTCTATGGTTGAATATTTTTTCTCCGCATCGAGAAACCTCCAACTCAAATAATAAATTGCCCTTTCTTTTCGCATGTTGTCATCTAGCACCACGAGAGCTCTAACCGACCTTGCTGAGACTATGATATATAGCTTAAGCGGTCGATTTCATATAGGGGACATCATCGACTTCATTAGATATTCTTTAATTTTGTCAAAATCTAGCTGGTGCTCCTCCTCCCACAAAAGTTCAATCCCCAGTTTCAATTTAAATAAAGGAGAAAAGACATTAATCTTACCCGCGCATTTAGATATAAATCGTCTCAAAAAATTTACATGACCTAGGAATCTCTGCAGCTCAACCTTGTTTCCTAGAGGTCATGCATTAATCACGGTCTGAGCCTTATTTTGATTGATTTTGATCCTCATTTGATGTACCAGGAAGCTTAAGAAATTATCGGTCGAGACACCAAAAGCACACTTTAGTGGATTCATCTTTAACTTGTGGAATCTCATTCGTTCGAAGGATTTGTGCAAGTGCGCTAGATGCTCACTCACATTAGTCGACTTGACTACCACATCGTCTATATAGACTTCCATAACGCGATCGATCATGTAATGAAAAATGGTATTCATCGCCCTTTGATATGTGGCACTTGCATTCTTCAATCCAAAAGGCATTATAACCCAACAATACATTCCCAAGGGTCCTGGACATCTAAATGCCATCTCAGGAACATCATCAAATGCTATGTATATTTGATTGTACCCAGAATGTCCTTCTAGGAAAGACACAATCATGTGCCCTATGGCCCGGTTGATAAGTTGATTGGCCATTGGCATGGGATATTCGCCCTTCAGCATAGCCAAGTTCAAATTTTGAAAATCGATACATACTCTTAACTTACCCTTCTTTTTCATCACGGGGACTATATTTGACATCCATTCTACATACTTTATTGGTCGAATGAAGCCAGCTCTCAAGAGTCGCTTGACCTCTTCTTTAATCTTGATAGTGACCTTGGCCGTCATCCATCTTTGTGGTTGTTTATACGGCATGTACCCTTCTTTCATGGGTAATCTATGTTCAACCAAGGATCTATCAAATCCTAGCATGTCGTGATAGTCCTACGTGAAGCAATCGGCAAACTCTGAAAGAAGGGTTATTAACATCTCTTTTTTGGGTGGATGTAATAAGTTGCTTATAAACACTAGCTTTGAGTCATGATTTATCCCTAAATTAACTTCAACAAGTGGGGCTTCGACTTGTGGTTGACCATCTTCTTTTTCTTCGGGGAGATCTTTAAACTTTTAACCATCTTCTTCACTTGGTTTATTTATTTCGGCCAAATTCACAAATAGACCTTCATTGGCCTCCTTCAAACTTTCTTCAAGCCTTTTTCTTCTTTCCGTGAATTCGACTCCAACCATTTAAAGACATTGTCCTTTTTTAGTGCTCCAATCATGGGATTTCCTCGATGATAAAGAAAGGGACCAGCCGACAAAGGACAATGTCCTTCTACTGGGCATCATTAGCTCGAGTTACTTCCAGAATGGCTCGCACGATACTTTTTGAGTTCTTTTTCACAGTAATTCTAATAGGGCAACCAAGTTTATTTCTTCCGGTAAACTTGATGAGTCCTAGCTCTTCGCTTTAATAATATACTTCGTTGGCATTTGAAGTAGCTAAGAATGGCTTATTATCGGACAGAACTAGTTCTACCTTGTTTTGATTCCAGAAAATGATGAATTGGTGGAGGGAGGATGGGAGACATGTGAAAGAATGGAACTAATCACTCCATAACAGCGCATTGTAACATAATGAAGTGTCCACCACAAAGAATGGTGCCAAAACTATCTTAGTGCCCACGGTCAAGTCGACCAGTAAGACGCCATGTGTATTTGTGATGTGGCCAGCAAAATTGCTAACTGCCATCTCCAATGGGATTAGATCGACCATGGTCTTACCAAATTTAGCCATCATCCTCTTCAGTAACAGATTGATTGTGGCCCCGTTGTCTACTAATATCCTAGTCATAGGGCATCCATCTAAATGGGCCAATATATATAATGGTTTAAGGTCTTGCGTCATATAGCTAGTAGGTTTCTCGATAATTACTTTTTCAGATGCACCATCGGCTATTACAGTGACCATATTAACATGCAATGTTTTCTCAGCCATGGCTTCGCTTCTCTCTCCTTCCTCAAATAGGAAGGAAGGATGTGTTGAGGGTCAAATATTGCATATTATCCCCTATTTATTACTTGGTTTTATGAACATGATAATGCTTAATGTTCTATTTTAATTATGTTTGTGTTGTAAGGTGAATTTAAGAGCTTGGATTGAAAACAATGCTAAAAGCATAGATTTAATGCTCAAGAATCACCAAGGCAAAGGAGGGATCTTAGGAGACCAAGAACGGAGAATTCTCATGAGGAAACCAAGTACAAAGGATGGAGAAAAGATTGGCAAGAGCACAAGCAAAACAACAGAAAAATAGCTAATTTTGGTGCTACCTAAGCCAACTTCAGTAGCTACCTAAAGTGCACAAAATAATCTAGCAAGAAAACAGTTTAATTCGGTGCTACCTAAGCTTAATTCGGTACCACCGAAGTCAATTTTGGTATCAACTTCGGTAACACATTTTGCTATCTAAGCACTCTGCACATACAATTTTTTATGCAAAAAATTTCAGATACGACATCAGTACTACCGAAGCCAATTCAGTGCTAATGAAATCGCACAGAGTTGTTACGTAGGGCCAATGCATATTGCGTAAATTGAGGCCTTTCACAAGTAGTTTCCAAAAATTTCAAGTCGGTGCATAAGAGGGGGATGTACAACTATAAATAGGAGTCCCTAGGATGTTCCTAGGAGGATTTAGGGTTTGAGGAATGGAGCAAAAGCGTGGAGAGCCGCCGCTAAGAGTCTTTTTTCCTCTTCCTTAGTTTTTTTTAGTTGTTTTTATGCTTTTCTTAAAAGATTTTAGTTCAATCATGTCTATGGCTAGCTAAACCTCGTAGCTAGGGCTAAGAGGTGAAGCTTGTAGCGTGATTGGGATGTTAGCTTTGTTTTGATTCATGTTTTGTTGAACTCTCTTGGATTCTAATTTGATTAAAAGGAATATTTTTAGTTTTTAATGGTTTGTTATGACAAATTACAATAGATCTGCAATTGCTTTAAATATCTTCTTTTCCTGAATTAAGATTGTGAAATTAGCAAGTCCCATTGTTCACCATCGTCCCTTGGGCATGGTAGGATGATGGAATCCTTCCTAACCTTCACAATTCTCTTATTATTAGTTGTGGGATTGGTAAATCCTGATGTTTGCCTTGTCTCCTGGGCATGGTTAGGTGATGGAATCACTTACAAATCCTCACAACTCTCATCCATTGATGATTAAAACCATGAGCAGTTTAGAGATCTAAAAAATCTCTTCTTACCAATTACATAAGATAGGACTCTGATTCCGGTTGTGTCCTTGAATCAAACAAGGTAGCATCCTGAGAACCTACAAGTGGATCCTTGGCACCCTAGTTCCCACCTTTGAATTTCTTAAGTTTCAAATTAAATCTCTCACAATTACTTCTTTTTATTTTAGATTTAGATTCATATCTTTTTCTAGTTCTACTTCTAGTTTCTTTTAGAAAACACACAAGATTAGTCCCTATGGATTCGACCTCAGTCTCATCGAGATTATTACTGCATTGCGACCCTACACTTAAGGTTGTGAGCAACATGTTGTATGATTATTGAAGGGGAATGTACTTCTACATCCCTGGGCATTATGTTTGGTTGCGTGGGCCATGCTTAAAAGCTATTTGGCAATGTCAAGACCATATTACAGTGGAACATTACGGGAGATAATGAACCAAACACAACTTCACTACTTAAACCTTGCCCCCCTAGTGTTTCAGATTTGATTCTATCGATTTAGCTAGGGGGTCCTTAGCTATAGGTTCGGTTGAGAATTCAGTCGTCGGTGCATGTTTTTCTGCATCCACGATCGATGAGAGTTCGTTGACCAGCCACTCTTCTACCGAGAAACAATCATCGCTCAAATAATCATATAGATTGCTTCCATTGTCTTCATCTTTAAAATCTTTCGACCTTGTCGTATCGTTTGGTAGATCGATAATGTTCTATGCTTCAATTGGTATGACGGCCTCGACCACATTCACTGCCACTTGCTCATCTAGCATGGGAGCTTTCCAAAATGGATGGGGAGTCTAACGCTTGGCAGGGGGATTCCTCCTTCCCTTTCTATTTCTCTCTTTACATAGCCTTCTACCTTTGCCATCGACGTTTTTTAAGTCTTCGTCATGATTTCTGGCGATACTGAAAACTTTAGGTGAATAATTCATTTCCATACCCCTTCTTGCGTGTTACGAGCCCTGACCATCCTTATTAAGGGTGGTCCCCAATGTGAGTGGCGATCATAAGCTGAATTTGTTAGCCGTTGGCAACCATGATTGCCATCGCAGTATTCCCTTCCCCTTTCGGGAGGGTTCCTTGATTGTAACATGATTTCTCGCACACATCGGCCACAAATTCAAGAATTTTACTGCCTATCTTGGCAATGGTCAGTCGATCATTTTGAGGATGAGGAGCCCGGTTGTATCTCTGCCCCTGTCGATCGGTCTTCTCCCATGAATTACTCAAGTCAAGATTGATCTTCGGCCTTAGATGAATCCTCCAATTAGTCATGATCATGTTTACTTCCATGTTGGTTGGGAATGGATCGGTGTCGATCAACATTGCCTCCTTGTCCTTCTTACAGAACTTCGGTAAGCTACGGTCGATATGGTCTTAGATTACGTTCCTGAAAACAACACATTTATTAGTGGAATGAGACTGAGAGCCAGGCCATTTACAATAGTCGGTCTTTTGTAATTCATCAGTCGAGGATATTTTATAATTAATGGGGATTTTAATGAATTTTTCAGCCAATAAATGTCAAATATTTCCTTGGCTCGAGTGATATCAAAAGCATACACTTTCTGAGCCTTTTGCGTAGTCGGGGCGGCTGACTCTGCTTTGACCAATGCCGAACAAACAAATGGCTTCTTAGCCACTACCTTGGCAATTGCGATTTCATAGTTAGGGTCATCGTAATATGATCCTAGCGATGAATTGGCTCACCTAGCCCCTTCCTGTAGGAGCTCTTCATACTGAGAAACATTTTTAGTCAAATCATACAAATCTATAAACTTCGTGCCAATGATTTTTTATTTTTTTTGCTGAGTTTGTACTCTAGGCCATCCTGTGCAAGTTACACAAATTTGACCTCAATCATAACCACTTTACAGTGGCTCTTCCCCTGTTTGAATCGCATAATATAATTTTCACATGGTTCCCCAAGCAACTGACGAAACTATACGAGATCAACCATAGTTATTTCCTTATTTTTGGAAAAGAACTGAGCATGGAACTTCTCTTCTAGCTCTTGTTAAGTATGTATTGAATCTGGTACCAAGCTTAAATACCAAGTAAAAGTTGCAGCGGTTAAAGAGTGACCAAATAGTTGCAATTTATGTAATCATTGTTGCCTAATTCACTGCATTGCATGATTAATCAGCCGACATGTTCGATAGTCGACTGACCAGGTTCGCCATAAAATAGAGCAAAATCTGGTCGATAATGCAGCGGCAATGGATGTTTCCGATCTACCCACTCAGGGTATGGCTTGTGAAGTGTTGCAGCCCAACACTTGGCCGATGACCTCCTGAATGAGCTGAATGATATGTTCTCAATCGACACGTTGAGGCTCTCCAACTGGCTGCTGGTCTGGGCTGATTGAGATTATTGTGAAATGTGAAGCCCTGCTATGGATTGAATCCAACTAGTGGTCCATGGTTTCTATTATCAGGTGTAAAATCTCCAACTTCCCACTCAGGTCGCCTAACTTCCATAAGAGGTGGCATTTTCCTAATTTTTGAAATGAGAGTTAATGGTGGATTACGTTGTAATGGTGGCATGAGTGGCACTAGAATCACATTACTGACAGAACTACCATTATGTTGGGGCAATGGTTACGTCCTTTCTGTTATTACGGCCAGCAATCATTGTATGGCTTTAGTTTGACTGACCATGAAGTGATTGGTGCTTTTGGCTTGGATATAAAATTGATCAGCCCGAGCCCTCTCGTATTCCTGTACCAATTGGATGCGCATTTGGACATCCTAAAACACCATAAATACCTCATCCGGGAGCACGACTCGAGACATAGACAATCCAGCCTAATTTTCGGTCAGGTTCGCGTTCAAATTAGACGCCTCTGAGGGCACATGGACCTACACATCATCACTAGGAGGTCATGCGATCGGTGTTGCGGGTTTGGCACCAGAAGCGCGGGTCATCCTTCTCATTTTCGGCAAAAATCAAACCGACAGTTAAATAGACAAGGTCCCAATGGGTGTGCCAGAAAGTTTTTTCTCAGTTGCTTTCCCAGCAAGGGTGGTTGTAGGCATGCCAGAATTGGGATTGCGGCTCCAATTCAAGCCGAACAATAATGACCCCTAGTGACAAAGTAGGAAGACACAAAGTATGACTGATTTTTGAGAAGATCGCTCACCTATTCAGCCACTCACTCAATGTGTAAATGGATCAGGTGATACTCAGAGGGTGGGGTTCATCCTCTGATGGTGGATTACTCATTTGTCTTCTATATGAAAGGACTTTTCAGTACAGATTAAACATAATGAGAAAGAAATCCTTACAGTCGGTTGTTATTAGTTGCTGAAGGATACTCCTCAAATAATCGAACGAAGTTCAGAGTGTGAGCGTAAACTCCAATTATAACTAAAGTTATCAGCTACTGGATTATGTTAAGGGTCAAATATTACATATTATACCCCATTTAATACTTAGTTTTATGAAAATGATAATGCTTAGTGTTCTACTTTAATCATGTTTGTGTTGTAAGGTGAATTTAAGAGCTTGGATTGAAAAGAATGCTAAAAGCATGAATTTAATGCTCAAGAATCACCAAAGCCAAGGATGGAATTTAGAAGACTAAGAATGAAGAATTCACATGCCAAAGATCCAAGAAAACCAAGTCAAGAATGAAGAGAATCGAAGTTTTGAAGCAAATTTCTGTGATCCTCGATTAATCCTGGCTCCTGCTCGACTAGTCCTGTCCCTGCTCGACCAGTTGAGGATTCCTTGAATCAAACTCTATATCTCACACTGGTTTTTGCGGTGTGGTCCACCTGATAAATAGTTGGATATAACATATATCTCATGGTCGGGTCCACAGACCTACTGATGTTAGACAACAGCTATCTGCTGCTGGCCCACAGTATGGACGGTTTAGATGTAACACATACTTCACACGGGACCCACAGAACTTGCTGACGTGAAGAAAGCAGTTGCAAATCTGGTGGTTTCCACGTCCTGAGATGGACAGTCTGGATGGAGGGTGAAGATGTAATACAACAAGGTGGGTCCACGTAGATGCACGGTGTGAATAATACATACGGCTAGTGGGTCGCACGACTCATACACCACGGTGGAGTCCACATGTGTGTGGGGCCCATGCTGCTGGGTAGCTTGGATAAAATACAAATATCAAGTGTGGGCCCCACAGAATCAGCTGTATAGCTATGTAACTTACACTAGCCAATCCTCATCCACCATCCATGGATTAGACGGTGTGGATGCAACACATCAATTCAAGGTGGACCCCACACATTGCCATAGTGGGGTCCACGTCCAATGGACGGATGGTTTGGAGAACACATCATTGAAGGTGGGTCCCACCATCTAGTCCACTGGACGGTGGATGGACAGTGTGGACATCACACCTTCCTCGTGATTATGCCCATGGACAGAAGCTATATAGCTGGTGTCAGCGTACACCAGCCAATCAACTTCCCATCAGGTGGGTCCCACGTGGGGCCCACCATAACATTATATATTATAATATAATAATATATATATGTATATATATATATGCATGTATATATATATATATTATATTATATATATTATTATTTTTTTAAAAAATGATGCAGCATCCAAGTCTGCCAAATCGAACTGGGGCCCACCCAGAAATGATCTTAGAAAAATGGATGGATAGTGTAGATGTAAGGTACATGCATCATGGGTGGGTCCACACGTGTGGGACCCACCAGCTTTGGGACAAAGCTGATATTTACTTTTTCTCTTCATCTGGGCATGTCCTGACGGACGAGCAACATGCCTGTCCGCTAAACAAGCAGCGAGGTGGGTCTCACCAGCGGACGGCATGGATGGCACGCATGCATACATCAGATCAGGGTGGGGTCCACGTCAGTGTGGCCCACCAGATCATTTATATTAGGGTGATATTTCTTCTTCCCATCATCCAGGCCATCCAACTGGACCGACACTCCAGCAGGGTGGACAGTAAGTCCGTCCCACCTGATCACCGACTTCCACCGCCCAGCCGACCTCCCTTGGCTATAAAAGGAGAAGAGGAGAGAGAGAGAGAGAGAGAGAGAGAGAGAGAGAGAGAGAGAGAGAGAGAGAGAGAGAGACGATGGAGGGGAGGGGCTCCTCCACTATGAGCCCTCCCTAGATGGGCCATGTAAATACAATACATACACTGAAATGGGTCCCAAATCATGCGGGCCCTAAATCATAAAAAGATCAACAGTGGAGATCCCTTTCCACCAAAAATGTAAGGTCTAGATGACCTTTTTCTCAATGGAAAAAAAACATCATGATGGGGTCCACAGAGAATAGCCCCATCGTGGGATGATCAAATGAATCATGGTGGTCTATCGGCCACACCTAGGGTCCAAAGTGAGATCTATACCATCAATCGGTAGGCCCCACTTAGCCCATCATCAAAAATAAAATCCTAACCCTACAAAACATGCACTGTTGGATCTTCTTGGTTCCTTGGAAAGCTATGCTCCTTGGCTTCTTCTTTGATGGAGGTTGATGACGGTTAAAGGGCTAGGATGAGGGATCTTAGGGTAGGAAGTGGGCCACACACAAAGTTCTCTCTCATTGGGAATGCTTGGACGTCCACCTCTCTTGGTTACTTGGGAGAATGGGTGGAGAATGACAGAGAGAGAGAGAGAGGTTGCAAGAGAGGTGATGGGTGTGAGTGATGGATGTGAGTGATAGATGTACTTAACTTGAGAATTGACTTAGGGTAGGTTGCTTGTCGTGGGGAGGGAGAAAATATGGGCTACAGATGTGATGTGTACTTGACTTAACTTGATTGATTAATGGGATGGGTTGTAGAGATTCTCTTGGAATTGTAAAAGTGCGGTGTTTCTTCGAGATAAATGAGGGCCCACATCTCCTGACCTGGGTATCATATCGGTGCACAAGACGTGACGTTGGAACCACGGCGATGGCATAGTCGCTAAGGTACAAGTTTTGACTCGAGCTAACTCAAATCTATGGGATGCAACTTAAGGTCGCACACAAATATTGTCTACAGATCGCAGGTTGCCGAAATTCGACGGGGAGGATCGCGAGAGTCTACGGAATGGTATGGATTTAGATACAAGCCTTACAACTCTCCCCTCCTAATAAAAATTTTATCCTTAAAATTTACACTATCAGCGCAACTAAGCATAACGCATAAGGGAGTAGGAAACATAACATCATATATAATAAAAAATAATACAAAATACAAACAAACATCGAAGAGATGGGGATAACGCTCTCGAATCACAGCCTCGTGGTCCTAAGATGCCTCATTTACGCTATGATGGCCCCACTGCACCTTCCCCAAGGGAATGACCTTGGTCCGGAGGACCTGCTTCTTCTGATCAAGGATACAAATTGACTGCTTAATGTAAGAAGCGTCCTTACGAACCTCCAACAACTGCTAATCAATAACTGGAACGATGTTTGGCCACAACATAGATACATGGAAAATGTTGTGGACACCAAACAACTAAGATGCCAAGGCGAGCCGATAGGCCACGACGCCAATGTGCCCAGTGATCTCGAAAGGTCATATGCATCTCAGGGCAAGCTTACCCTTCAGTTTAAAATGAACCACACCCTTTATGAGTGAGACCTTAAGATACACACAGTCCCCAATGACAAACTCCAAGAAATGACGTCGACGATAAGTAAAACTCTTCTGTCAGCTCTGAGCTATGGCATCCTCTACTTGATGATGTCAATGACCTCTGATGTTTGCTAGCATAAGCTCGGAACCTAAGAGATGCCACTCTCCAACCTCGGTCCAACAACTCGAAGATCTGTACAGTCTGCCGTATAATACCTCGAAAGGAGCCATGCCAATGGTCACCCAATAACTGTTATTAAACACGAACTTAACCAATCGTAGGTGCTCATCCCACCTACCCAAGAAGTCAATCATGCAAGCCCGAAGCATATCCTCAAGGATCTGGTTGACCCACTCGGTCTTCCCATTGGTCTGCGGATGGTACGCGGTGCTGAGCTACAAAACAGGCCCCATCGCCATCTGGAAGCTCCTCCAAAACTGAGACGTGAACCTTTGGTCTTGGTCAGAAATGATCGAAACTAGAACATTGTGCAGTCTCATAATCTACTCAATGAATAAGCTTGCAAGCCGGTCCAACGTCCAGGTCACACGAATAGTAAGAAAATGCACCAACTTCGTCAAATGATGGATGACAACCTAGATGGCGTCGTGACCGCATTGAGTCCTTGGCAAACCCATGATAAAATCAATGGATACGTGCTCCTACTTCCACAGTGGGATGCTCAACGGCTGCAAGGGACCATGGGTCTCTAATGATTGGCCTTAACACGCTGGCATGTGTCACACTCGGCCACAAAACTGGTATTTGGTGCTTCATCCCTGCCCAAAAATACTGACACCTCATATGATGATACATTTTCGTCGAGTCGAGGTGGATAGAAAACCGCGATTGATGTGCCTTGGTCATAAGATCTTTGCACAACTCAAGAATATTCAGGCCAGATAATCGACCTCTGAAACGAGGTCCACCATCAGAACCAATCTGCCAATCTGACTGACTCTCAGATGTTGCTTCTGCCTGATAACTCTACAATGACTCATCTGCCTGCTAAGCCTCGATCACCCTTACTATAAGAGAGGATTGAATCGACAGGCTCGATAACTACACAATAGAAGACTGTAAGCCGATCTCAAAGTCGAATGCTGACACATCCTCAAGCATCTTCCACTCCTGAATCATCATGTGCACCACTAGGCCTCGTGGCTAACGGCTGAGGGCATCTGCCACCACGTTTGCCTTACCCGGGTGGTATTGAAGATCAAAATCACAGTCCTTCAGGAGCTCCATCCAACGCCTCTGCCTCATGTTCAGCTCGGACTGAGAGAATAGATACTCTAAGCTCTTGTGCTCGGAGAAGAGCTCAAACCTAACCACATAGAGATAGTGCCTCCACACCTTCAGTGCGAAGACAACTGTTGCTAGCTCCAAATCATGCGTGGGGTAGTTCAGCTCATGGACCTTGAGCTAGCGAGATGCATAAACCATCGACTTCTCGTGCTTCATTAAGATAACACCTAAGCTAACTCGCGAGGCATCGGTGAATACAACAAATCCATCACTCCCAGAGGGAAGAGTGAAGAAAGGAGCGGATGTGAGGCGGTCCTTCAGCTCCACAAATGCATACTCACAAGCATCACTCCAAATGAACTCAGCATCCTTTCGGGTCAACCTGGTCAATGGGGCTGCAATAGTGGAGAATCCCTTAATGAAATGTTAGTAGTAGCCCGCCAAACCAAGGAAACTGCGGATCTCGGACGCATTCGTGGGCTGGCCCCATTGACGCACGACATCAATCTTTGAGGGGTCCACTGCGACGCACTGCCTCATCATCACATGATCGAGGAACTTCACCTCCTCCTTCCAGAATTTGCACTTCTCCAGCTTCGCATAAAGCTGGTGTGCACGGAGGGTCTGCAAAGTAATCTCCAGATGCCGTCCATGCTCCTCACGGGTCCTCGAATATATTAGAATGTCGTCGATGAACACTACAACAAACTAAACACCACAATATTGAGGGCGCATTGGTCAGTGCGAAGGACATGACCTAGAACTCAAAATGACCATAGCGCGTCCTGAATGCTGTCTTCAAGATTTCCTCCTCTCGGACCTGAACTTGATGATAACCGGATCGCAAGTCTATCTTTAAAAAGAACTGCGCCTCCTGGAGCTGATCAAACAAATCATCAATCCTCAGGAGTGAGTACTTGTTCTTAATCATGACCTTGTTGCGCTCGCGGTAATCTACAGCAAGCCTCAATGAGCCATCCTTCTTCACGAAGAGTACCAGCGCTCCACATGGCGAACTACTCGAATGGATAAGCCTAACTCGCGCAACTCGTCCAACTACTTCTACAGTTCCCGTAACTCCAGCATTCCATACGATACGAGGCCTTTGAAATAGGCACGGTACCAGGCACGAGATTAATCTGGAACTCGGTGTGCCGATAAGGTGGTAACCCTGGAATCTTCTGGAACACATCGGGAAGACCCCAAACAACCAGTAGCTGGTCGATACTTAAAGCAACTGACTCCTCAATGGCACATGAGAACAAGCATGAAAGTTGCTCTCCTCTAGGCTCAGCTACAAACTGGAACTACGGTACGTCGGGTATACAAAATGTGACTGTCCTCACAGAGCAGTTCAATACAGCGTGGTACTCGGCAAGACAATCCATGCCCATGATGACATCAAACTCGGACATCGGCAACATGAACAGAGCAGCAGGAAGAAAGATATCTACAACTAGAATAGGGCAAGATGAGCAAAATCAACCCAACACTGCAATCTTCCCTAAGGGCGTCGATAATGACAAACCCTCACTAGTAGACTCCAACAGTAAACTAGTCGATCGGCAGAATCCTCAGCCAGAAAGGAATGCGATGCAGTAGAATCAAACAATACACATGCTATGCATGCAAAAACAAGAAGAGTACCCTTGACGACCCCTCTTGATGACTGAGGGTCCTACTGGGCGGCATAAAATCTACCCTGGGCCTGGTGGGGAGGTGCATGTCCCCTCTGAGGTCTCTACTGCCGCTGCTGCCCCTGTGGCGGCCTGATCTGCTGCCTCTGCTGCTGCGAGGAAGGTCTCAGAGGTTGGTACTGCGGTCACTGCTGCTGCAGTGGGGGCTGCTGCAGAGGCTAATGTAGTGCCCTTGGCGACTGTGGCTGTGGATGGGGACACTCATGCCTACGATATCCCATCCTACCGCATCCAAAGCAAGCACCTGGGAACGGTCCCGGAGGTGGTGGTGGGGGTTCTGTTGGTGCTCGGAATGCTGGGCGGGTCGTGCGTCGTTGCTGTGGATGATGTTACTGCTACTGGGAGCTATGGGAGGGCACCTTCCTCTTTCGGTCTCCTTTGTGGTAACGAACCCTCTACAAATCGGCCCAATTTACCTCGTAAACCTGTGCCCTCTACACAATCTGCTCAAACATCGGAAGCATGTGTTTGACCACACGGCTCCTGAGGGTAGGACGCAAGCCATTCTCAACATAGTGGGCCTTACGCCCGTCATCATCAACAAGGTACGTCGCGAATCTCAATTGCGTGATGAAACGTGCCACATACTGGGACACTATCATGTCTCCCTGGACCAAGGTCTCGAACTCTAATGCGCGTTGCTGACGAACATGCTCGGGAAAGAACTTTCGGTCGAACCAGTCAACAAAGTTCTCTCAGGTCCACTCGAAATTGGCCGCTACTGCTCGGGCGACTGATGACCACTAGTGTCGAGCCTCGCCCTGGAGAAGAAATACAACTAACGGGACCTGCTGTTGGGTCGTACATCTCATAGTGTCAAATATCTTCTCCAGCTTAGAGTGTCATATCTCTGGTGCAGTAGGGTCTGGCTCGCCCCGAAAGCACGGGGGATCGTACTTTCGGAAGTCTCTAAGAAGGGTGCTCGCGCGCTCTTACTCTGCCTAGGCTGGCATAACGGCAGGCCGCATGCCCTGCCCCTGAAGGATAGTAGTTATCGTCTACAACATCTATTGAAGCTGATCTGTAGTCACGGATGCTATCGGGGCTGCGCTAGTCACAAAAGGGGGAGCGGGAGTCACACGGGTGACTCTCCTAGGCGGCATGTTCTACAGTAAGGAAGAAGGGCTTATCAGCCTTGAGAACCCTCGAAGGCACACACACGTTAAGGGTCTATATCAGAAAATCGCTAAGTTATTCAGACTCAGGACCTATTCATTCTAAGTTCATAGCAGATATGTGATGTAATCTTCTGGTATTCCCAAGTTATGCTCTGATACCAACTTCTGTCACACCCCAAAATCAGAAACCGGGCTCACAAAATTCTCAATCACCAAATCTGGAATCGACAGCCTCTGTAGTGCCCCATTCTCGGCTCTTAGCACCCATATGCTAGATTCTGATCCTAGGGATGTTAGATTCTGATCCTAGGATACTACAAGGAGGATTTTCAATATGATTTTTTTTTAATGGAGCATAACCAAGTCACAAAACAACATCACCACATATCCACTATAATAAATCATTTGAGTATAATGCAGAAAGGGAAATGCAAGATGATCAAAAAGCTCCAAAATAATCTATCATGTACTCCTGCCTCATTGCTGCTGTGATCCAATGTCACCTGCACGCAACGGTCATGCGTAAGCTTACGAAAAGCTTAAAAGGTGGTGTAAGTGTGTGCGCGAGGCAAGTGCCAAGTATGTAATATCAGAGTAATGCGGGAATATGTTGTTAAGTCCATGAATACTATCAGCTGTTCCAAGGCTATCCGATGTAAGGCATGAATGATGTCGGCCATACCAAGGCCATGTGATGCAAGGCCCATGTAGTCAAATGTCATATATGAGATGCAATGCAAGCATGTCAATCTTCATCAAGTACATATATTAGTACAATTCCTCTCTGGGATATCATCGGGGTCTAGTACACTCCACACTAAATGCCGCCTCCCTAGCCGCACAGCCCAGCCAATGGAAGAGACCACACTATCCACCTGATCAATAGTTTGTTAATACTTACTCGGCTCATTAATAGTGGACCCATTTACGAGCTGGTCAAACTCAGCCTAATTTACAACCCCTCACTCAGGCGGATAAGGCCACACCCCCTTCCAACTGACCACAACACAATGAGAGACTGGTATTCGGCACTCGTGCACTCATGTTTCCACTTGGTCTAGACGTTGGAGCAACCCCTGGTACCAAAAAGGTTCTGGGACTTTCACACAAGGACATCCTATGTGCCCACAGTGGTAGAGTCAATATTTTTGGTATCCAATCCGGCCATCCACTATGTGCCTGTGGGGCCATAACCATGATGTCGCTATGGCGTAAAGTGAATCACGTCACACGGAATGCGAAATGCATGAGTCACACCATCTAGTCATACATCAAACCTGCGCGTATCACGCGATCATGTGGGGCACTCCATCTCATAAGGAGTCCCATAAAAGTCTCTGCCTAACGGCGTATGCTATGATCAAACACTCCTCATAACTTCCATACAAATGATGCGTATGGGCATGTATCATGATGCAAGATTAAGCATGTTCTCAGTGTGTCCTACTAGACTAAGTAAACTAGCATGATTACCAGATCTAATAGGTGATGATCGGCCTTAACCGGTATGTCACTTACAAGAGTAAGGGCTGAACAATACGCCCCGCTAGACATATAGAAGTCTATATGAAATGGTCCATGTTATATTATCATAACCTATTCAAGGTACTAGCATATCATATATCCTAAGGTGGGGTCCCCTACAAGGATGATGGAAAGTATCTTCATCAATGGGGCCCAACGGTTTGGGTTAGCCCAATGGGTAAGGGTGGAAATGGGCTGAACAATGGGCCCTAAGAAAGCTTACAACGATGGGCATTTAACCACCATTGTCCTAAGGTGCGGTTTGTTTGAAAATCGGAATCGAAATCATAACAAGGCTCTCGGCCCTCCAAAAATCTTGGAGGTGGATAGACGATGTGGGCCCAACACTTATACATGGTGGGCCTACATTAGTCAATGGGGTTCACTGCCTAAAATGGATAGACGACGTATATATAACACACACATTACGGTGGGTCTCATACAATCAGAATGGGCCTCAATACATCAAATTAGGCCACAAGTCCATCTCATTTGGGTCTCAAACATCAAGTGGGCCGCATCACTTGGGCCTCATAACATCCAGATGGGCCGCAACACATGGGCCTCAACAATGGGCCTCATATACTTCGAGATGGGCCGCAACACATGGGCCACACCATAAATAGCAGCAAATATAAAGATCGAAAGATCATCTGGACCATACCACAAATAGCAGTGGTGATAATGATTTTTCACTGTTAAAATTCCACAGGGCCCACCATAGGGTTTATTTTCCATCAAATCTATTCATACGGTCACAAAGACCTGAATCAAGAGCAAAAACAAATATCGTATTCATCCAGAACTTCTGTGCTCCGAGGAATTTCAATGGTGGACGATCAATCCCACACTATTTTTTATGGTGTCGTCCACCTGATAAATGGTTAGATATAACATATATCTCATGGTCGGGTCGATAGACGTGCTGACGTCAGACAGTAGCTATCTGCTGTTGGCCCACCGTATGGACGGTTTGGATGTAACACATACTTCACGTGGAACCCACGGAACTTGCTGACGTGAAGACAACAGCTGCAAATCTGGTGGTTTCCACGTCCTGAGATGGACAGTCTGGATGAAGGGTGAGGATATAATACAACAAGGTGGGTCCACGTAGATGCACGGTGTGAATAATACATACGACTGGTGGGTCCATGACTCATACACCACGGTGGAGTCCACATGTGTGTGGGGCCCACGCTGCTGGGCAACATGGATAAAATACATATATCATGTGTGGGCCCCACAGAATTTATTGACGTCAATACCACAACTGTATAGCTGTGTAACTTACACCAGCCAATCCTCATCCACCATCCATAAATTGGATGGTGTGGATGAAACACATCAACTCAAGGTGGGTCCCACACGTTGCCATAGTGGGGTCCACGTCCAATGGATGGATGGTTTGGAGAACACATACATTGAAGGTGGGTCCCACCGTCCAGTCCACTGGACGGTGGATGGACGGTGTGGACATCACACCTTCCACGTGATTAGGTCCATGGATAGCAACTATATGGCTGGTGTTAGCGTACACCAGCAAAACAACTTCCCATCAGGTTGGTCCCACATGGGGCCCACCATAGTATTATATATTATAATATATATATATATGCGTGTATATATATTATTATATATATATATTATTATTTTTTTAAATGATGCAGCGTCTAGGCCCGCCAAATCAAACCGGGGCCCACCCAGAAATGATCTTGGAAAAATGGATGGACGGTGTAGATGTAAGGTACATGCATCATAGGTGGGTCCACGCATGTGCGACCCACCAACTTTTGGACAAAGCTGATATTTGTCTTTTCTCTTCATCTGGGCCTGTCCTGACGGATGGGTAGCAGGCCTGTCTCCTGAACAGGCAGCGAGGTGGGTCTCACCAGTAGACGACGTGGATGGTACACATGCATACATCAGATCAGGGTGGGGTCCACGTCAGTGTGGCCCACCAGATCATTTACATCAGGGTGATATTTCTATTTTCCCATCATCCAGGCCATCCAACTAGACCGACACTCCAGCAGGATGGATAGCAAGTCCGTCCCACCTGCTGGATGGTCTGGGCTGTCCACTCAAGCAAACATTAAGGTGGACCACAATCAAAGAAAGGGGAGCGAGACAGAGAAAGACGACGATGGAGGGGAGGGGCTCCTCCACTATGAGCCCTAGATGGGTCATGTAAATACAATATATACATCGAAATGGGTCCCAAATCATGTAAGCCCTAAATCATAAAAAGATCAATGGTGGAGATCCCTTTCCACCAAAAATGTAAGGTCTAGATGACTTTTTTTTCTCAATGGAAAAAATATCATGATAAGGTCCATGGAGAATGGCCCCATCATGGGATGATCATACGAATCATGGTGGGCCATCGGTCACACTTAGGGTCCAAAGTGAGATCCATACCATCAATCGGTAGGCCCCACTTGGCCCATCATCAAAAATAAAATCCTAACCCTACAAAACACCCACCGTTGGATCTTCTTGGTTCCTTGGAAAGCTAAGCTCCTTGGCTTCTTCTTTGATGGAGGTTGTTAAAGGTTGAAGGGCTAGGATGAGGGATCTTGGGGTAGGAAGTAGGCCACACATAAAGCTCTCTCTCCTTGGCAATGTTTGGATGTCCACTGCCATTAGTTGCTTGGGAGAATTGGTGGAGAATGACAGAGAGAGAGAGAGAGAGGTTGTAAGAGAGGTGATGGGTGTGAGTGATGGATGTGAGTGATAGATGTACTTGACTTGAGAGTTGACTAAGGGTAGGTTACTTGTCTTAGGGAGAAAGAAAGTATGGGCTATGAATGTGATGTGTCCTTGACTTAACTTGATTGATTGATGAGATGGGTTGTAGAGATTCTATCGAGATTGTAAATGTGTGACATTTCTTCGAGATAAACACGGGCCCACATCTCCTGGCTTGGGTATCGCATCGGTGCGCAAGATGTGGTGTTAGAACCGCGGTGACAGTGCGGTCGCTAAGGTACAAGTTTCGAGTCGAGCCGACTCATATCTATGGGATGCTACTTAGGGTCGTACCCAAATGCTGTCTACAGATCGCAAGTTGCTGGAATTCGACAGGGAGGATTGCGAGAGTTTACGGAATGGTACGAACTAGGATACAAGCCTTACAACTCTCCCCTCCTAATAAAAATTTCGTCCTTGAAATTTACACTATCAGTGCAACTAAGCACAACTCATAAATGAATAGGAAACATAACATCATATATAATCAAAATACAATACAAAATACAATCAAACATCAAAGAGATGGTGTAGACACCCCACTCAGGCTATCATTAACAAGGACAATACGGAACATGATCAACAACTCGAACCCAAAATCCTAACCCAAAACCCTATCCGAACCCGAAGCCCTAATCCAAGCCATTGGAACTTCCCAAACCCAGCCTAAAATCCCAAATCTAGGACCCATTCGAGCCAAGACCACCTAGAAATATACCCAGCCAAGCCAAAAACTCGAAAAAAGGAACACTGGACAAACCAACGTCCCACACAAGGACCACACGTGCGGGCCCGACCCGAGCCTGGCCCGGGCAGTAGTTGGACTACCGCTAGCGATAGTTTGACTACCGTCGGCGGTAATCTAATTACCACCGCTTGTCGGACGCGTGTCCTCCTAGCAACAACTATCCCTTAGCCTGAAAGTCAACCTTTCTTCGAATTTACCCCTCTAGGCTTTACTATTTACCATTTTACCAACCTTAAGAGCCAATGGGAATGTGCCACGTGTCACTTCTCTCTCCCCAACCACTCACAAGCTGTCATGTCATCTTTTAACCCTTACCTACCTACCATTTACCAAAGGTCCATTGGAGAAGGCTATAAATAGCCCTCTCCTCCTCTTATTTCAACAACAACAACACATTCTCATCCAAGAGAGAGTGAGAAAGAAAGATAGTGAGGGAGAGAGTGAAGGAGAGGGAAGGAGCTCCCAAGCATCCAAATTTCTGATCTTTTAATCCACCCCCTAGCCTCCCCTCATGACCTTTTCCACCTCTTTAGCCTAGCCCAGTTTGGTCATGGTCTGATCCATGTGATGACCTATACGAGTTCAAAGCCAAAGATCCACTTATTTCATACATAGTCATGACATTTATTCCCTTCTCAACCCCTTTGCTCCTCTAGATTTCTAGTAAACGTATGCTCTGTGACTTGTCGTACACTGGATCCTATCACATCAGAAATTCCTAGCATTTTAGTCCACTTTTATTACTTCTTTTGCATGAACATCATTACATCCGCCTTTTAGACACGTCGTTGGATGTATGCTTTGTGGCTTGCCGAAATCTCGGATCTTGTTACATCAAAAATCCGTGTATGTGCCTAGTCCCATCTCGAGCATAGCATCCATCATCCCTTGAGATTGTTTTACCACACTAAGTAGAGACCGTACATTCATATAGGCAGAGAGGGTGCCTAACCCCTTCCCTCTTTATAATCGAGGTCCCTTATTCGGAATCCTATATCGCAAACCAGGAGTTAATCTAAGGTAGGAGAATCTTCAGATTTTCCCAACCTTATGTATTCCGCGGTTCTAGCCGACCACAGGATTCTAGATTCTAAGATCCATTAGCAAGTGGCGACTCCAACATCCAAATCAGCCTAATCACCCTCAACACCAAACAAACCTTAATATAAAATCAGCGTTGGCACTGAGTTCCAGTGTCTACAGAATGACGACTCCATTAGGGAATTCTGCTAGCTTGCACTAGTTGAGAACCGACTCGAAAGTGTGTGGTACTTTAATCTCAAGGGATATCTTCATTTCATTCATACAAACAAAACCAAAAAGTAAAAAAATAAATCTTTGGCTTATACTTGTTTAGGCATCAATTCGAATCATGACCACTCGATCCCGGGCAATCATGACTTCCCAGGCTACCCATGAAGAAGAGCTAGTGGCTCCGCCAAGTTCGGAACTATCAACACCTATGTCAGCACTGACACTAGTACCAACGGCCCAAATAGATCTGCCAGTCGTAGCAGCCTTAAATGAGATGTCTCAAAACTTTAGGGCTTTACAAGAGTTATTACTTCGCCTAGTACCAAGTGTAGTGCCAAACACGCAGGCAGCGTAGCCTAACATACAGAATAGCTCAATCCCTCAAACCCGTTTTGCCTTTTCCCTCATTCCTCCAACAAACCCTGTTCTCCCTCTCCCAGAAGAGTCATCACAGGATCAACAACAACCAGCAAATGGGAGCAACCCTCCCACACATCTTTACTCAACACATCAGGTTATAACACAAGTTCCCCTTAACGGCAACCATAGACAAGAACTGGTGGATGCCCATGAAGGGGGTCAGTTTCAAGTCCAACTCACGCCCCCTAATAGGAGTAACATTCTGGAAGTGGCAGATGCCCTAGGCGGGAGTCATTTCAGAACATCACACCCTCTTCCGAAATGGAGCAGCGTTCAATTCTAGCCACCTCCCGCCACCGGGAATCCATCTTCTTTCCAACAAGCCCCCATTCTTGATCCATATGAAGAGGAAACAGCACAAGCCCTACGGCAAGGGGTAAGATATCCACAGCAAAGCAAGTCAGAACTCGAGGAACCGTGAGAACAGCTGCAAATGGTACAAAATCAGCTACGAAGGCAGCAAGGAGTGGATCACCCATCCATAAAATTCAAGGATCTGTGTCCCTTCCCAGATGCCCGGGTACCTCCAAACTTTGAGGTACCCAAATTCAAAAGATATGACAGTAGCTGGTGCCCCACAGCACATCTAAAAGCATTTTGTGGGGAACTCAATGCGATGGCAGGGAACGATGGAGCCTTGATATGGCTATTCCAGAAATCTCTCAAGGGCGATGCTTTGGATTGGTACACATCACTGGATAGCCATCAAATTAGGACTTGGGAGAGGCTTTCCTAGGTATTCATTGACAGATTTTCATAAAATCTGAACATGGCTTCAAGAAGGGCAGATCTGGCCGCCTTGAGACAAAAAAGCGACGAATCACTGTCAGCATACGTGGGACGACGGAGGGCCATGGCAGCCCGAATGAAAAACCCCATCGACGATGAAGAACATATATCCATGATTGTTCATTCAGTAAATCCCAGCATTTCAGGATATCTAATCTCGTACCCATACATAAACTTCTCTTAGCTCATCCGAGCTGGAGAACAAGTGGAAGCCAAAATCAGAGCTAGGACCATTTCCCCATGGCCACACTAGGCCCTCATAATCAGGAGAAACAAAGTTGAGGGGAGACCAGTGGGATACGGGAATGGAAACGACACTGTTCCCATGCAACGCACTACAGAAGTCAACAATATCATCACCGATACTCAAGGCAATCAGTACGCTCTGCAACCGGAGCCACATCGAGACAGTCAGTATCAGCCACAATCAAATAGGTAGTACCAACCACAGCAAGCCCAATAAGGATATCAAGCACAGCTGTCTTAACAACAACAGCAACAGCCTAGGGAGAATGCAAGGCCCATACAAATAGGCAATGTTAGGCAGGAAGTTCACCCCTTTAGCACAAACATACAGTTAGGTTCTGATAATGTTAATGCAAAAGAAACTTCTAAAACTACCCCAGCCTCAACTTCCACCTAATCCCTTGCCACCTGGTTATAATGAAAATCAGTATTGCACATATCACTAGGCTCCTGGCCATCTAATGGACCGCTGCTTCACTTTGAAACATGCGGTCCAGGATCTAATCAAAAGCCAAAAGATTGCGATCACCCCGCGGGCTAAAATACGACTCAAGCCAACATTCTTCAAAATCCCCTACCATCGCATAAAGTAAGACCCAGCACATCCAACACCTCTACCATCAATAACATTGAGGGAGGACGTCCCACATACTCCTCCCCGCATCATTCCATACAAGCAATCATGCCCGATATAACAAATCAAACATGGGGATACCAACAGGCGTCATCGCCTGGGCCACAGGTATTTCTTGAAGCAGTACCAACAACACAGCCTCTCATATTCCTTGAAGCAGCTCCAATAGCACAACCTCTTATCTTCCTCGAAGCAGCACCTAACAAGTCACATCCTTAGCATCTCGCTCTCCAAGGGGCACATTCAGCTTCGTCCCCAGCAAATCCAAAAAGGTCGAATTCTGAACCCTCATTCTTCCAATAGGCCTCCTTAATATAGCCTCGCTAACCTTACAAGAGGCACCCCTGGTTCAAACACCAAGTTTCTTAATGCCTCACCAACTGACACATGCCCAAAGGATCCCTCCAACACATCAAGAAGAGGAAGAAAACCCCATAATCAAATCCCATTAAGGTTCAGTCACACTTCAACAAAAATCATCAAGTCTACCACAGATAGTTCCGGCAGCACCCTCTCAGCCTCAAGAACCAATGATATACCTGGAAGGGAGGACGGCTCCTCCAACACGAAGGCAATTCCATGGCATTACCTAGAGTGCGCTGAAGTGGGCAACAACAGAAGATATTTTAGGAGAGATAACCAGAACCTAAAGGAAACTCGAGGAACTTCGTCAGGAATAACTCACAAAGATGACACCGCTTACAACATAACATCTCAGTTCAAGTCCATTCCTGCACAGATTTCCATCTGCGAACTCTTATGTACATCAAGATCACACCGAGAGATCTTTGTAAAAAACCTGAATGATACACACATCTCTCCTTACGTACCTCCTAAGATGGTGGTAAGCATGATTGGACAACTCCTCGCCTCACGAGCCATTACCTTCTCTAATAATGAGTTGCCACCTGAAGATCGTAAACATGGACGCTCACTAAACATAGTTGTTCATTACAAGAACTTCAAAGTCCCACTAGTACTTATTCACAATGGATCTAGCCTTAACGTTTGCCCTTTAAGGTCTACTGAATGTTTGGGGATAGAACCATCTTCCTTCAGGCCTAACACCATAAGCATCAGAGCCTTCGATAATTCCCAAAGGCAAGAGGAGACAGAAATAGATATCGAGTTGCAAATCATACCAGATATGACTCTTGTCACATTTCAGGTCATTGACATCCCTGCCTCATTTAACCTTCTGTTGGGACGACCATGGCTCCATGCTGTCGGAGCCATCACATCCACTCTCCACCAACGGGTTAAATTCCCTTCGAAAAATTGAATCATCTCAGTACTCGCCGAGTCGGAAACCATCTTACCAGTGACGGTCAATATCCCAGAAATTGACATTCCAGTGATTGACGTCTAGCATGCAGAGGGTGACATAGCATATCACAGCTTTGAGTTCGAAATTGTGAATTCCATTGCCAACCCTCACCCATTTACTATTGAATATGTCATCCCCCTTGCCGAACTGTTAATCCTGAACTACCGTATCGAATTCCATGAGAATGGTATGGTAGTAAAGCCAGCACGAAGCAACATGCAAAGACAGGGACTGTGATATCAACTGACACTAGAAGATCAGACCGCAAGGCCAAAGAAGAGGCAACCATTCTAATACACACCTATCGAGTTTGTCAAGGACAGAATGGTCTGTGGTGACACGATGATCTCTCTTGAGGATCACCTCCAACTGCTCAAACTCATGGAACATTCTAACCAGGAATCCACTTGGCCGCCCATACGGTGGGACAAGATCCTCAAAGCACATCCAATGCTAGGGGCCGAACCCCCAGACCCATCACCCAAGGCCAGGGGCATGGAAGCGGGGCCACCCATAGGGAACCCAGGACCGGGAGTGCCCATTACAAAGGACAAAGGCAAAAATGGGGAGGCACCTACTCCCACCCACAATCAAGGGTACACACCCCCACCATCAACTCAGCAGCACAAGGGGCAGAAGCAGCCCATCCATTGGATCAATAAAGGGAAGTGGCCTTCCCTTGACTAGACAGACATCAAGATCCCACTGCAAGGTGAATCCAAGGAGCCCGAAGAGCTCCAAGTTCTAAGCGAAGAGATCGAATCAGATTCCGACTCCGAGCCTAGCCCAGCAGACATCATGGTTATCAGGACGGATAACCCACAGGAACAAACAGAGCAGAATAGTGGGATCAAAAGGGGGAAAGAACTAAGCTAGTAAGCCATCCCCCTAACAATCGAATCAGCTGGTAGACCATCCATAGATGCCGGTCCCAAAAAAAAAGTCCAATGTAAATAACATTTGGTACCCTGAACTAGGACAGGATCGATCATGGTTCACAACGTCATCCTATTCGGGATCCCATGGCGACACAAAAAAAATCAGAAAATCTTCAAAACACAAAAACATCACATATTCCAAAAGGCACAAAAACATTAAATATTTCTCAAAATCACAAAACACCAGAAAATCGTCAAAATGCAAAAACAACGAAAAAACTTTCAAAAACCACTATGCCAAACACTCCGTACACAGCATACGAGTTTGAGGTCGACTCATATGATTTTGATCTAGAGTTGGACTTCAAGCTCATAGGTTTGGATGGGGCCCAACACGAGGGAAATGATGATACAACTCTCGAACTTGAGGATTCCCTCTAAAAGTTCGAAACAAAGGCCAACATTGTGGCAGATGACTTTGAGGTTGTGAACTTGGGATCATCAGAACTCGCCAGAGAAGTGCGCATCGGTAGATCACTGTCTCTGGAATACAAGCAGAGGATGATGGAATTTCTGAGACTGAGGTTGTCCAACTTTGCTTTCTCTTACGAGGATATGCTAGGGCTCGACGAAGATTTGGTAGTGCACCACTTGCCTACTAAGCCAGACATGAAGCCTATAAAGCAGAAGCTACGGAGAATGAAGCCAGAATGGGCCCTAAAGGTCCATGATGAAGTCATCAAGTAATACAATGCGGGGTTCTTGGTAGTCTCCAACTATCCAGAATGGCTCGCAAACATCGTACCAATTCCAAAGAAGGATGGCAAAGTCAGAGTGTGTATCGACTTTAGGGACCTTAACAAAGCAAGTCCCAAAGACGATTTCCCTCTGCCTCATATCGACACACTGGTAGATAATACTGCTGGACACAAGATCTTCTCCTTCATGGACAGCTTCTCAGGCTACAATCAGATCAAGATGGCCATTGAACATCGAGAGAAGACTTCTTTTATCACTCCATGGGGAACTTTCTGCTACTGAGTTATGCCCTTTGGGTTGAAGAATGCGGGAGCCACATATCAGCGAGCCATGACTGCCTTGTTCCATGACATGATAAACAAAGAAATGGAAGTCTGTGTGGACGACATGATTGTCAAGTCTCGCATGATTGAAGGACATTTCGAAGACCTCAAAAAACTCTTCTACAGGTTAGAAAAGTTTAAGCTCCGCCTCAACCTGCAAAAGTGTGTCTTCGGCGCAATCAGGGGCAAACTATTAAACTTCATCGTCAGCGAAGATAGCATCCAAGTGGACGAGACCAAGACTAAAGCAATCATTGAAATGCCATTGCCCAAGACTGAAAAGGAGATTCGGGGCTTCCTTGGATGGATCCAGTATATCAGCCGATTTATCGCACAGCCCACACCCATCTGTGAGCCCATATTTAAGCTTCTCAGGAAGAACTTGACAAAGGAATGGAATGACGACTATCAAGCGGCCTTCGACAAGATCAAAGAGTACCTGCTAAACCCTCCAGTGCTCACGCCACCTACCCCAGGTAGGCCACTACTACTGTACATCTCCGTCGCAGCAGAAGCAATCAGATGCATCCTCGGCCAACACAATGACGCAGGAAGAAAAGAGCAAGCGATCTACTATTTAAGCTGACGATTCACAAGCTACAAAGCCAAGTATTCTAGCTTAGAGAAAACATGCCTCGCCCTGGTTTGTGCAACTCAACGGTTACGACAGTACATGATTGCTGACCCAATCCTCTTGCTCACTCGCATGGACCCATTAAAGTACTTGTTCGAGAAACCAGCATTAACAGGTAGGATAGCAAAATGGCAACTACTGCTTTTCGAGTTCAACATCACATATGTCACTCAGAAGGCAATTAAGGGGCAAGCATTGGCTAACCACCTAGCAGCACACTCTCTACCTGATTACCAACTGCTAAAGACCTTCTTCCTTGATGAAGACATCCTCCTGATTAAGGAAGAAGAAGAAGGAAAGGTAGGAGAGTGGACACTCTTCTTTGACGGAGCTGCAAACTCAAAAGGAAGTGGAGTAGGCGCCATACTCTACTCTCCCGATGACGTTCCAATTCCCATATCCAGGCGATTGGCATTCCAATGTACCAATAACGTGGCTGAATATGAAGCACGCATCGCGAGCCTACGAGAAGCCATAATCCTCAACGTAAAGAAGTTACGAGTCTTCGGAGATTCTCAACTCATCATCAATCAGACAAATGGTGACTGGAAGACCAAGGATGAAAAAATGATCCCGTATCATGTCTACCTAGAGAATCTGACCAAGGAATTTGAAGAGATCACATTCTCTTACATGCCCTGAGCCAAGAATCAATTCGCGAACACTCTGGCTACCCTCGCCTCAATGCTGGAGATCCCAAAAAGGAGTTGTTGAATGGGAACTCATCGTCGAGCTCCAGGAGGAACCTGCGTTCTACCTACAGATGAAAGAAGCCGAAACCTCTCCAAATGATCAGTCGTGGTACACGGACATCAAAGAATATCTCGAGCATCAGAAGTACCCAGAAGGAGTAACATAACTGATAGTCGCACTATCCAACGGCTAGCGGCCCAGTTCACAATCACCGAGGGCATCCTCTACAAGCGATCCTTCAACCAAGTCCTTCTCCGCTGTGTGGATGAAACAGAAGCAACGCAAATCATGTCTGAAATCCACGAAGGACTATGCAACCCACACATGAATGGACATATGATGGCGATGAAGATCCTACGACTCGGCTACTATTAGCTTACGATGGAGACAGATTGCTGCAAACACGTCAGGAAATGCTTCAAGTGTCAAGAACATGCGAACCAGATCCATACGCCCGCTTTCGAACTCTTCAACCTGACAACACCATGGCCCTTCTCCATATGGGGACTTGACATCATCGGCAAAGTCAACCCCAAAGCTTCGAACGGGCATGAGTACATCCTAGTGGCAGTAGATTACTTCACCAAGTGGATAGAGGCAGTATCCTACACCACCATTGTAGCATCTCACATGGTCAAGTTTATGAAGAACAATATCATCAGCTGATATGGAATTCCTTAGGCCATCATTACAAACAACGGAACACCGTTTTTCAATAAAAGGATGGGCGACTTCCTCGACAAATTTAAGATTCAACGTAATCAGTTAAGTCCCTACCGTCCTCAAATGAATGGTGGGGTTGAAGCTGCAAAAAAAACTATGATTCGCATACCGAAAAAAATGGTCAAGACATACCGCGATTGGTCAGAAATGCTTCCCTACGCACTTTGGGCCTATCGGACATTTGTACGGTTTGCTACAAGTGCAACTCCATACGAGCTCGCATATGAAATGAAAGCAGTGCTACTAGCCGAAATCAAAATCCCATTACTCCGGACACTGCTAGAAAGCGAAGTCGAGGAAGGCAAGTGGCAACAAGCAAGGTACGATCAACTGCATCTGGCAGACAAAAAGCGCACGCATGTGCTAAACCACTCCCAATATTATCAAAGAAGGATTACACAGGCCTACAACAAGAGAGTCCAAAAGAGAAGCTTCAAAGTCAGTGACATGGTCATGAAGCGTATCTTACCGCCACAATTGTCAGATCTTAGAGGAAAGTTCAAACCCTCATGGGACGGACCGCTGATCATTCGAGAAGTACTCCCAGGAGGCGCTCTTCGGCTCACCAATCTGAAAGGAGAAGATCTTCCCGAGCCCATTAACGTTGACAACGTGAAAATCTATCAAGGGTAGCTGTACCTAACCTTGTCAATGGTTACAATCATTAAGTTATGCCCATTACTCCCCCCAAATAAATGCAAAAAAATATATCCGCTTGTCATTCCTCCCATAAAAAAAAGAAACCTGAAATAGAAAAAAAGGGAGGGAACAAAAAAAAAGAAAAAAAGGGAGAAAGAAGAGAAATCTCAAAAAGAAGATCAAGAAGGAAAAGGAAATAAGTTCAACCCATATCTAAAAAAATCCGACCAAAACTAGCTTACAATTGTAATCAAAGACAAAGACAGGAAGGTAACCAGTTGGCTGGCTATGAAGGAAGTCTCTCCGTCGCTCCTGGTAGTTTAGAATTAAAGAGAGAGAGAGAGAGAGAGAGAGAGAGAGAGAGAGAGAAAGGCATGCCTAAGCAAAAAGGGCGAGGTGAAAACCCGAGAGGGCGCCTCGAGTAAAAACAGCAGGCATGTAGCGGACTTGGTGAAAACCTGAAAAGGCACCAAGGGTAAAAACAGCACAGCTGCTAAGGAGCAGGCAATATCAAAAACCTAGGACGTAGTGAAAATTTGAAAGGATGCTACGGGTAAAAATGATGGGAAAAGCCGGATATAGTGAAAACCTGAAAAAGCGCTATGGGTAAAAATGGCTAGAAAAGGAAAAGAAAATAAAAAGTGCAGGTACAGATGAAGCCGAGGCAGTAAACACCACAAGAAGATACAAGGGAAGATCAACTTCGGATCAGTACTCTATCAAACTCTGCTCAAATCCAAAGGATGCGATCCTGGACACCCTCTCAAGGAACTAAGATCCTAAGTACACAATCCAGACTACTTCACATAACATGGGCTGAACCCAATATTTTGATCCCAATCATCCAAAACACATCCAAACACAAGCAAGCACTAGCAAATTTGGCACAAACAATTTTTTTTTTCTTTAAAGTCTTTTTACGAGTACACTTCTTTCTTTCCCTATAGAAAATAAAAACAAAAAAGATTTTAGAAAATAAAAACAAAAAAGATTTTTTCATGCATACAGGACAAGCAACCGATCAAAACCAGGGACCCCATGTAAGCTCCTATCGCTTGTACATCAACAATCTCTGCATGAGCCTCTCCATCTCCATATGCGGGTAACAGGCCTCGTCCCTTTCCAAGCGATGCACTGCGAACATGCTCTCATCATACCATCGCCCCACTGCTAATCAACAGGCCATATCTTCACATGTATGGCGAAGGACAGCGATCTCGAAAATCAGGTGATCATGCATGACAAGTAAGAAAGACGGATCAATGAAGGGTTGCTCCTCAACGGCCTCAAACGAATCATCAACATATGAAGAGGATGAAGCAGTATCGCCAACCATGTCTTGATCATTGGCCTCATCGGCCAAGTGCCAATCGAGGACTTGACGATAGAGCGACAACTCTGCCACCCATCGCTGATAAGGCACCGTCACCAAAGGAGGCACCCAAGACTCAAGACCCAAAGTTGTCGCATCTAATGAGCCCTACTAGGAAATCTAGACTCGTCAGTACAAAGCTATCAGGTCAGAAGGAAGAGAAGCATGTCCAAATCCAGAAAAGGCAAAATCTGGGATATCCTGTCAAAAGCCAAATTTTCGGAGGAAACGAGTGGGATGATAAGAACAGTATCCTCGGAGGCCTAATAACAATAGAGTACGAGTCGTGCTACAAATTAAAGGATTACAGCAAAGCCATGGAGCCTCCCAGCTAATCTCCCATCCCCGAAGCTGAGAAAACATGCGACGATAAAGGGACTCAGTGGCCTCGACACCAAGAGGAAGGTCATCAAGCAATAAAGACAGCACGTCATCGCGAGGAGAGATAGGCCACACAAGCGGAGGGGTCATATAAAGGTGCTCCCACAGCTATACCAGAACAAAGGTACAAGTCGAGCTCAAGTTGCAAGCAGAGAACAAAGCAAAGGAAAGAAAAAAGAAGATGAGAGCAAAGAATACCTGAAGAAATGAGCAGCAGCCCCGAAGGATGCCAGTGTGTCCAAGTGAGCACTCAGTTAGCCCCAAAAAGAGCTCCGCCAGCACCACAGAAATGATACTTCTGCGGAATAGAATGCGGCGGAATACATCCAATAAAACTGCTGACAATGATTGCCGCTAACCCAAGAAAAGTAGCTCAGCCAAGACACAAAATATCAGTGCATTCAAATACTGAAGCTGATGATCTAACCCAGGGCCTCCTCGGGCGGTAAAACAATGATCATACAGAAGCTCTAGTGAGATCTCATCCATCCTACCCTCTGTAGTCGAAAGAGCAACTAGAAATCTAAACCAGGAGATCAGATCAGCGGGATGAACCGGCTCAGATGAGGGAATATAAGGCTCTCAGGTAAGAGGAAGACCTGACAAGCACACAAACTCCTTCAACGATGGGCCTAGCTCTAAATCATTAAAGGAAAATAGGTTCAATGTTGGAACCCAATCATATAAAGTCGCACTTAACAATCGTCAGTCTAGGCGAACTCGGTGAAAGTGGAGAACCTCTCGAAAGCCCAAAGAGCCCAGCTCAAAGATCTCAGACTCGGTCAAGCTCTCGATCCAGATATGCAACCACTAAGGACAGGTGCTGCGTGGCTACAACCGGCAAGTCCGGACAGGCACGCCCTCTACGATCTAGAACCTAGGATCCGCAGGTGGATCGTTAAAGATGGGCATCCCCTCGTCCAACAGATCTATCTCATGGAGTTGAAAAAAGCCTAACTCCTCCATCGCATCTTGAAAAGCATCCTGAAAAGCTGCAATAGGCGGGCCCAAATCTCCAACGATCGCCACATCAGGGGCAATCTGGAAAATGGATGCCCCAGGAGCCACAACGCCTAAAGTATCCCAATAGCTGACTAGACCGGTACCCTGATCCCTGACAATAGCTGCCTATCCCATCACTATCTCGAAGTCCGAATCGAATATCTGACCTAGGCCATCCGCAAAGAATCCATCAACTGTCAGATCCAAACCGCTCGAACCATTAAGATGGGGCCGCCACCCATCTGAGCTCGATCCGTCACATCCACACCATTCATCATTACCATATTATCACCCACACCATCCATACCCATCATTTCCATGGGCCCATCCATAGAACCATCCATCATCATCATCGCATCATCCATACCATCAAACTCATCCATCCTCATCACACCAACATCCACAAACCTTGGTGGTCCATCTGGCATAGATCCATCAAACACATCCATCCTCATCACACCAACATCCACAAACCTTGGTGGCCCATCTGGCGTAGGTCCACCAAACCCATCTAAGCCAATCAACCCATCCCCATAACCACCATCAATGGAAGAGGGATCCATGCCATAAATAACATTTACCTCCTCCAAAGGGCCCATTACTTCCCCTGCAACCTCCATCAATGCATCCATAAATGGGTTCCCACCACCATAAATAAAAGACCCACCACCTATTTCCCCTTCATTCATGGATCCACCTCCATCGTGACCAGCCATAAAGGACAAAAAGGAGAGAAAAAGACAAAGGAAAGAAGAGGACAAAGAAAAGACACAAAAAAAGGGAGAGAAGGGGACAAAAGGGAATGATCGGAAGGTCTGAGCAAGAAGAGAATAACTAGGAAAAGGGCTAGAGAATATACAGAGAAGAAGAGGGCTTGCTGGAAGAAAAGATGGATGGAGGCGGTAATTGAAAAGTCCAAGCTATATGTCCTAGGAGGGGGGGGAGGGGTTGAATAGGACTATGCCAAATTTAAGCTTTAACAGCGGAATAAAAGAATATGATAGCTAATTAAAAGAAATCAATTCACAATGCTGAAAATGAAAAACAACCTCAATAATCAAGAATTGAGAGGTTGATACAAATGTTGTTCTAAGGACAACCTTACAACATAAAAACCAAGGGTTTATGGCAGGACAACCTTATTTCTAGAACGTTCTTTGTATCAAGAACTCAAACAGTAAAGGAATGAATAAATAGCATTGAATTGAAATAAATTGCAAGAATTTAAATCTAAATCATTACAACATTCCCTACTGTACTTGAAATGTAAATATTACAACATTCACATCCACACAAACATTCCATAATTTTGAATGATAAAAGATAGGAAAAATTAAATGAACATTCAAACCACAAGAGACAAGAAATTATAGTGGTTCGCCTGTGTGTACACCAACTGTTAAACAATAGCCACATAGCTACTCCACTCCTAATATCCTCACAAAGGGGATATCAGCGTTCACTATCAAAATAGGTTTCGCAGCTTCACCTAAAACCTTCACAATTATGTCTTTCAAATGGGCTTATACAATTCAAAAACCCTCACTTCTGAGTTTTCTCGCTCTCCTCAGATAACCAACAACTTTGAGATTTTTCTGGCTTAACCTCAAAAGAAACCAAAAAGAATGGAATTTACAATAAATGTAAAATACCTGGATTTCTCCTTCTGTAGCAGCTCGGTAGAACCAATCGGAGTAGAAGTTCGAATATAGAAGTTCAATGTCCAATGCTCACTTTAAAATGGTTCTAGGTTCTAATTGATTTTAAATTAAACCAAATTAGGCGTATCTCTATTTGATTTTGATTCCAAGAAGAAGGAATACAACAATTCCTCTTTTCAAATAAGATTGGAATATAGGAACAAAATCAAATAAGAAAAGCTAACAAAAGAGAATATTAAATATGCACAATATAGCTTAAAATGAACACAAACTTATCTCAGAGTGATGCCTTGATTTTCCCTTGAATTGAATTATCAAACTCTGAAATTCATCGTCTATTTATAGATGCAAAAATCACATCTGCGACTAGTCTTGGGAACCCTTCGACTGGTCGTAGATGAAATGGATTTTTCAATTTTTAAGTGGGATTAAATCAGATAGCTACTCGACCGGTCATAGGGTGTCTAAAACTGGTCGTAGGACCTCTATGACTGGTTGTAGAATACTCACGACTAATCATAGGACTCAAAGATTGGTTGCTGTAGTTTGAGTCGAAGAACTAGGATTGGTCGAATGACTAGTTGACACTGTTCACACGACCGGTTGAACAGACTCCAGGACTGGTCATAGATGAACAGAAAATTCTGAACAATTGCAACAAACCTAGGACTGGTCCTGGATATTCTAGGACCGGTCGAGCCAGTGCTAGGACTAGTCGAACAAGGTCCAGGACTAGTCTTAGAACAAAAAATTTTGAACAATTGCAACAAACCTAGGACTGGTCCTAGATATTCTAGGACTGGTCGAGCCAGTGTTAGGACTAGTCAAACAAGGTTCAGGACTAGTTTTAGAACAGACTAAATACTTATAAAGTGATTCAATTTGAATTATGTATTCAAAATGACCTACCCTAAGGTCAATCTATGGTCTTTCATACCTGAAACATGAAGTATGGACATTGAAATACCATTTCTTCAGATGATAGATGACCATGGAAGATTGTGAAGCTTGAGATCTCTATTCTTGATGTAACATTGAGCTTGAGATCTTCTAGGGCTTATATTACACTTAACCTTGAGTTGTACTTCCTGTAGCTTGAATTTCACTTGACTTGGGTCTTGAACAAGATCACTTCTTTGTAGCTTGTACTTGCATTTCTTGAAATGGATTGAAGTAGTTCTTCATTCTTGACTTGAAGCATAGTGTTTAGAGCGGTGATGCAATGTTTTGATCATATATACCAATGAGCTACACAAGACATAGATTGATGTTTTGGCACCATAAAATTTGATAACTAAAGGAGCATAAAACCATAGCACTTATAGTAATCAGATTATCGCTAGCGGTACTCGGAGTACCGTTGCAGGTACTGACACCACTGTATCACTGCGAAACCTGACAAAATAGGAAGAATGGGTAAAAGTCAGTGGGCGGTAGTCCGACTACCGCCTGAGCCCACTTTCTAGCGAAATTAAGGTGGGGTCCACTCCAAAGGGCCAAGACCGTGGAATGTACAACCAAATGCCCATGTGAGATGACAAAATGACCAAAAACAATCCAGGAAGGCGACATTGAGCAACTTAAATTTCATATATATAGAAGATTATACAGCGGATAATGTATGATCACATGATACAGAGGAACTAATCGTCGTCGGGGAGGTAAGCATATGTATCCTTGCGACAAAAGTGAGACCCCAAAATCCCTCCTCCAGCAACATGCGTGCCACCTGGAGCATAGCCAAACTGCAAGATCGGGGCGATACCGTACTGCTCGCACTAGGAGCTGTACTCTCTTGCTAGATCAACAAAGACACTGGCATCAAAGCCCTCCAAAGCAGAAGTCAACTCCCGCTCGGGCACCAACCTCCAATCAGATGGACCAGACGATGGACTAAGTGGAACTAATGGACTACCAATCAGCTGCGAGAAGAGCCTCTCTCCGAGATACCACTTCGTCACACGAGGATCCTCTAAGATCCGACACCATCATGAGGCCTAAAAAGCCTCATGAGCTCCAGGAGTAAGTGCCGCATTCAATCAGAGGTATGGCCTGATCCGAAACTGCAGGAAGAGAGAAAGATCAAGGGCAGGAAGATAAGCAGAAAGCGGACAACACATGGGCAGCACAGGGCAAGATAATCACTCACATCATCAGGGACAAGGGCATCTACATTCAACCTCTAGGCGAGATCAGAAAACATACGCGTACGGCTGCGGTTGTCTTTATACCACAGCATCATACGCGAAGAAGGAGGTGAATGATCAATTAAAGTGGGCGTCATATGTGGAAAATGATCAAAAAAGCAAACATACACAAGGCCGCAATCAGAAAAGGCACAACATACCATTCCCAGGAAGAATAAAGTAGAAGGGTGATCCAAAAGAAGTATCTCGATGACCGGATAAAAACTAATCAAAGATTGGCTAATGCAGCGGCTGGCCTTGTCCAACCCCTCATACAAATGGACAAGGAGGGCTACATTCCAATTGTACGGCGTGGAAAAGGTGATATCAGCCACAAGCGATAATAGACGGGAACTCACCAGCTCGTTCCCATGACAGAAAACCATCGCCCCCATAGTATACAAAATCAGAGCAAGGGCTTTCACCATGGCCACTGCCTCAGTCTCAGGGACGCGTCTAGAAAAGTTCGAGGACAGCCAAAGTAGTTTGGCCGAAAAAATCTGAAGCATCCGGCATCATCCCCAGCAGCTCCATCCAATCATCATCAGAAGGTACCGGAAGATCCTCCTTAAAAGGAATAGATCCTCCGTCATACCGAAGACCCAATTGCATATATATATATATATATATATATATATATATATATATATGTCATAAGGAGTGATGCCCCACTCCCCAAAGGGCAAATGGAAGGTATGGATCTTAGCGTGCCACCGTTCGGTCAATGCAGATAAAAGGGACATGTTTGTCTTGCTCAGACGAACCCGAAATAGGTTGGAAAATGGAGTACGCTTCAACACCTCAAAGAACAGAGGTTGTGGATCATGAAACCAATCAAGCCAGTGTGTCTTAACCCCACGTCCCCTCAGGATCGCAGGTGCACCACCTTCCCCCTCCACATCAGAGAGGTATCGGCCCTCTCGAGGTACATAGCAAGGATCGGCCAATTGGCAAGAAGGACCGGCCTCATTCCTACCATGACGAGGCATGCTGCACAAACAAGGCTCACAGGAAAGTACCCTTCTCACCATAAGGTCAAAAGGCCCAAGTCAAAAAGTACAAGTCAATGGCTAAAAGTCAAGAGTCCAGGTCAAAGTCAAAAGGGAAAAAGGCCTAAGCCCACTTTCAAGAGCCCATTTCCAAGGCCTATTTTCAAAGGCCCAAGATGATTTTCAAAGGCCCAAGAGCCCATTTCCAAGGCCTATTTTCAAAGGCCCAAGCCCATTTTCAAAGGCCCAAGAGCCCATTTCCAAGGCCTATTTTCAAAAGCCCAAGCCCATTTTTAAGAGCCTACTTCAAAAGGCCCGTTTTTAGAAACTCAAGCCCATTCTCCAAGGCCCATATTCAAAAAGCTCACTCTCCAAGGTCCATTCTCAAAAGCCCATTCTCAAGGCCTGTTCCAAAGGCCCATTTTTACAAAACTCATGCCAAAGGCCCACTTCCCATAAAATCCATTAAATCACATCCAGGGACCACATTTCCAAATCAAGGTCTGCCTTAACTAAATCATGATTTGGGGCCCACTCAAGGAAATTCATCTAGGCATCAAATCAAATCACATGAGATGTACCACAAATGGCGGCCCACCATCCAAGTGCTCAAGTGGGCCCTAAATCATCCATTCTACGGTCCAGATCATCCCACACACAAATAAATAAATAAATAAAATAAGTAATGAAATAAGAGAGTAGGGCTCCCTTTCTTATCACACCCCACTCTAGCAATATATATATATATATATATATATATATATATATATATATATATATATATATATATATATATAAACAAAATAGAAAAATCCAGCTAACTCTATGGCCCAAAATAAAAATCCAGCAAGATCCAACGGTTGAGATCTGGTGACAAAGTCAAATAGTCCCGATCATGGCCTCTCATGGTCCAAAAGAAAAATCCAAAACCACCAAGATCTTCTCCTAAAATTCAACAAAAGAGGTCCTCAAGATTTAAATACATGATCAAATCACCTGAAAATATGAGAAAGGAAGAAAATACAAGAAGAAAAACCAAGAAAAACACCACCAAAAAACTTCCAAGGATCACAATGGAGTCCCTGGACATCCAAGGGCCGATTTCAAATAGAGAGAGAAGCCCCATCGTTCGGACCAATGCACGGCTCGGACCACTAGACCAAACGATGGACCGACGGTAATCAGACTGCCGCCCCGACCAAAAGTTGCATGGGACAGCGGGCATGTGCCCCATGGTGAGATGGGACAATCGGATCCTCCTTGGATACGTTGGATAATAACTTTAAATAAAGACAAAAAAGAAGAAAAGGAAAAAGCAAAGAATCTTTCTCAAAATCTCACGATAAATTCAATTTCTCGTGAGAAAATGAGAAATTCAATTAAGTAATATGTCAAAAATCGTTGAAAATGCACAAAAAGATGAAAAATGCAAATAAATGGTATTTAAATACACTATTAACTTATTAGTGCGGATCACTTTTTTTACAATAAAAATCGGATGATCATGACCATCCATGAGATCGGACGAATCTTTTAAAAATCCAAAAATATTTCAAAAAATTAGCCCCATTAATTTATTAGTAGATGCCATCTGACTTTTTACAAATAAAAAAACCAAACAACGATGCCCACCTGCGAGATCGAACAGATATTTCCCAAAAAATCCAAAAAATATATTTTTTGAATAAAATCCCCAAGGAATCTAGTTCCAAAGGGAATAGCTTTCAAACAAAATTTTTAAAAACGCACGCGGCATGCAGTACACCGAGGAATCTTCCGTATTCTCTAGTTGCGGTCAGTGTAAACATCTAAATAAGATTTAATCTCTTCTGGTTTCCCCAGAGGATGATCGAATCTATACATGATACATGTACGATTGGCCCGATCTCTATATCTGGACAATTGTACAAATAGAAATAAGTGGATCTATCTTTGGGAAGAACCATCAAACTCAAAGTGATAATAATCCATTGTAACCAAAGTATCAGAATCAGCAGACTGCATGACATGAGATTACCTGCACACACCTAGTCCGGGATGTTCAGAAAATTTGATCAAGTCCAAGTTGGCATAGTGAGTTCCCCGTAACGCTACACCAACCTGTAGGGCAGCTAACCACTTTGACAATCAAATAGATTGAATACTCCTATGGTGATTATGTAGCAAAGGAACGACAAACCAAACAGTATGGGAATCCTCATAAAGCCGCACCAACGCACAGAGGCCCTACTTTTCAGACTTACCCTCCAATGCTATTAACAATCCGACGTGAAAAGGTTGTAATTGGTAACCCGTAATGCCACACCAATGCGCAAGGACAATCACAACATTTTTCTCAACCCTCATGATATGTGCAAGTCGTCTCTTCTCCAAATAATCCGCTGACAATGATACAATGGCAAGCAACAGATTTGAATCACTATCTTTTCTGACCAGAAGGGTGGGGTGTCCACTCGCTTTGGCCTTCAGTTGCTCACAACCTTGGCCAAAGAGGGGCATCTATAGACACCTCACCCAGGCTATCATAAACAAGGATAATGCGGACCATGATCAACAACCTGAACCCAAAACCCTATCTGAACCTGAAGCCCTAATCCAAGCCATTGGAACATCCCAAACCTAGCCTAAAATCCCAAATCCAAGACCCATTCGAGCTAAGACCGCCTAAAAATACACCTAGCCAAGCCAGAAACCTGAAAAAAGGACCATCGGACAAACCAACGCACCACACAAGGCCACACGTGTGGGCCCAGCTCGAGCCCGGCTTGGGCGGTAGTTGGACTACCGCTGGCAGTACTCCAATTACCACCGCTCGTCGGATGCGTGTGTCCTCCGAGCAACAACCGTCCCTTAGCCCGAAAGTCAACTTTTCTCTGAATTTACCCCTCTAGACTTTACTATTTACCATTTTACCAACCCTAATAGCCAATGGGAATGCACCACGTGGCACTTCTCTCTCCCCAAACACTTACAAGCTGCCATGTCATCTTTTAACCCTTACCTACTTACCATTTACCAAAGGGCCATTGGAGAAGGCTATAAATAGCCCTCTCCTCTCATTTCAACAACAACAACACCTTCTCATCCAAGAGAGAGTGAGAGAGAAAGAGAGTGAGGGAGAGGGTGAAGGAGAGGGAAGGAGCTCCCAAGCCTCCAAAGTTCTGATCTTTTAAGCCACCCCTTAGCCTCCCCTCTTGACCTTTTCCACCTCTTTAGCCGAGCCCAGTTTGGTTATGGTCTGGTCCATGTGATGACCAATACGAGTTTAAAGCCCAAGATCCGCTTATTTCATACATAGTCATGACATTTATTCCCTTCTCAACCACTTTGCTCCTCTAGATTTCTAGTGAACATATGCTCTGTGACTTGCCGTACATCGGATCCTTTCACATTAGAAATTCCTAGCATTCTAGTCCACTTTTATTACTTCCTTTAATGAACATCATTACATCCGCCTTCTAGACATGCCGTTAAATGTATGCTCTGTGGCTTGCCAAAATCTTGGATCTTACTACATCAGAAATCCATGTATGTGGCTAATCCCATCTTGACCACAGCATCCATCGTCCCTTGAGATTGTTTTACCACACTAATTAGAGTTCGTACATTTGTATGGGCAGAGAGGGTGCCTAATGCCTTCCCTCTTTATAACCAAGGTCCCTTATGGAATCCCGGATCGTAGACTAGGAGTCAATCTAAGGTAGGAGAATCTTTGATTTCCCCAAGCTTACGTATTACATGATTCTAGCCGACTGCGGGATTCTAAGATCCATCAGCTAGTGGCGAATCCAACATCCAAATCAGCCTAATCACCCTCAACACTAAACAAACCTTAATATAAAATCAGTGTGGGCGCCGATTTCCAGTGTCTACAGATGGGGATAACGCTCACGAATCACAGTCTCGTGCTCCCAAGACGCCTCGTTTACTCTATGATGGCCCCACTGTACCTTCACTAAGGGAATGACCTTGGTACGAAGGACCTACTCCTTACGATCAAGGATACGAACTGGCTACTCAATGTAAGAAGCGTCCTTATGAACCTCTAATAGCTGTTAATCAATAACAGGAACGATGTCTGACCCACACTTCCACGACATAGATACATGAAAAACGTTGTGGACGCTAAACAACTGAGATGGTAAGGCAAGCCGATAGGTCACGGCGCCAATGCGCCCGGCGATCTCGAAAGGTCCTATGAATCTCGGGGCAAGCTTGTCCTTCATTTCAAAACGAACCACACCTTTTATGGGTGAGATCTTGAGATACACATGGTCCCCAATGGTAAACTCCAAGGGACAATCCGACGATCAGTAAAACTCTTCTACAGTTCTGAGTTGTGTGCATCCTCTGCTTAATGATGTCGATGACCTCTGATGTCTGCTGCACAAGCTCGGGACCTAAGAGACACTGCTCTCCAACCTTTCTCCAACATCTAAGAGATCTGCACGGTCTGCCGTATAAAGCCCTGAAAGGAGCCATGTCAATGATCGCCTGATAACTATTGTTATACACGAACTCAGCCAATCGCAGGTGCTCGTCCCAACTACCCGAGTCAATCACGCAAGCACAAAGCATATCCTTGAGGATCTAGTTGACCCACTCGGTCTGCCCATTGGTCTGCAAATGATACATGGTGCTGAGCTACAAAATAGACCTCTTCGCCATCAGGAAACTCCTCCAAAAATGAGACATGAACCTCAGATCTCGGTAAAAAATGATCGAAACTGGAACACCGTGCAGTCTCACAATTTCCTTGATGAATAACCTTGCAAGCTGGTCCAAAGTTCAGGTTGCACAAATTGGAAGAAAATGTGTTAACTTCGTTAGACGATCGACGACAACCCAGATGGCGTCGTGACCATGCTGAGTCCTTGGCAAACCCATGATAAAATCGGTGGATATGTGCTCCCACTTCCACAACGAGACGCTCAATGGTTGCAAGGGACCATGGGGTCACTAATGATTGGCCTTAACACCCTAGCATGTGTCACACTCGACCACAAAATTGGCTATCTGGCACTTCATCCCAGCCCAAAAATACTGATGCCTCATATCGCGATACATCTTCATCGAGCCAGGGTGGATAGAAAATCGTGATTGATGTGCCTCGGTTATATGATCTCTGCACAACTCAGGAATATTCGGGACACATAATCGGCCTCTAAAGTGAAGTCCACCATCAGAACCAATCTACCAATCTGAATAACTCTCAAATGGTACCTTTGCCTGATAACTCTGCAAGGACTCATCTGCCTGTTGAGCCTCGATCACCCTTATGACAAGAGAGGGTTGAATTGACAGGCTCGATAATTGCACAATAGAAGACTACAAGCCGATCTCGAAGTCGAATGATGACACATTCTCAAGCATCTTCCACTCTTGAATCATCATTTGTGCCACCAGGCCTCGTGGCTGACGGCTGAGGGCATTTGCCCCACATTTGCATAACTCGCGCAACTCGTCTAACTGCTTCTGTAGTTCCCATAACTCCAATGTTTCTATATGATACGAGGCCTTCGAAATAGGCATGGTACTGGGCATGAGATCAATCTGGAACTCAGTATGCCGATGAGCTGGTAACCCTGAAATCTCCTAGAACACATCAGGAAAACCACAAACAGTCGAAATTGGTCGATACTCAAAGAAACTTACTCGTCAATGGCACATGACAACAGGGAGGAAAGCTTCTCTCCTCTAGGCTAGGCTACAAACTGGAACGGCGGTATGCCAAGTATACAAAACATGACTGTCCTCGCGAAGCAGTCCAATACACCGTATACTCGGTGAGCCAATCATGCCCAGGATGACATCAAACTCGGACATCGGCAACACAAATGGATCAGCAGATAAAAAGATATCCCCAGCCAGAACAGGGTAAGACCAGCAAAATCAGCCCAACACTGCAGTCTTCCCCAAGGGCGTTGATACCAACAAACCCTCATGAGTAAAATTCAATGGCAAACCGATCGATCGGTAGAAATCCTTGACCACAAAGGAATGCGATGCACCAAAATCAAACAATACACGTGCTATGCATGTAGAAATAAGAAGAGTACCCTCGACGACCCCTCCTGATGACTAGGCGACATAAAATCTACCCTGGGCCTGTTGGGGAGGTACATGTCCCCTCTAAGGTCTTTACTGCTAGTGTTGCCATAGTAGCGGCCTAATTTGCTGCCTCTACTGCTGCTAGGGAGGTCTCGGAGGCTGGTGCTATAGTCGCTACTGCTGGTGTGGGGGCTGATGCGGAGGCTGATGCAGTGCCCTTGGCTGTTGCTGCTACGGATGGGGACACTCGTGCCTATGATGTTCTGTCCAACCACATCCAAAGCAAACACCTAGGAATAGTCTTGGAGGTAGTGTTAGGGGTTCTACTAGTGCTCGAAATGCTGGGCGAGTCGTGTCGTTGTTGTGGACGATGTTGTTGCTATTGGGAGCTACTGAAGGGCCCCTTCCTCTTCCGGTCTACTCTGCGGTAACGAACCCTTTACAAATTGGCCTAATCTGCCTCCTAAACCTGTGCCCACTGCACAATCTGATAAAACGTCAGAAGCATGTGTTCGACCACGCAGCTCCTGACAGTAGGATGCAAGCCATTCTCAAAACGGTGATCATTCTGCGCTCATCATTAAAAAGGTACATCGTGAATCTTGATAGTGCGATGAAACATGCCTTATACTGGGACACTGTCATATCTCCCTAGACTAAGGTCTCGAACTCTAAAGCGCACTGCTGAGGAACATGCTCGGGAAAGAACTTCTAGTTAAATCGGTCTACAAAGTCCTCCCAGGTCCACTCGAAATCGGCCGCTACCGCTTGGGTGACTGATGCCCACCAGTGATGAGCCTCGCCTTGGAGAAGAAATACAGCTAACGGGACCCCTTGTTGGGTCGTACATCTCATAGTGTTGAATATCTTCTCCACTTCGGAGCATCATATCTCTATTGCAGTAGGGTCTGGCTCGCCTCGAAAGCATAGGGGATCGTGTTGTTGGAAGTCTCTGAGAAGGGCACTCGGGTGCTCCTACTCTGCCTGGGTTGGCATAACAACGGGCCACCTGCCCTGCCCCTAAAGGATAGTAATCATCGCCTGCAGCATCTGCTGAAGCTGATCTGAAGTCACGGGTGCCATCGGGGCTGCGCTAGTCTCATACAGGGGAGCGGGAGTTGCTTGGGTGGCTCTCCTAAGAAACATGTCGTACATGAAGGAATAAGGGCCTATCAGCCTTGAGAACTCTCAAAGGCACACACGTTAAGCGTCTATATTAGAAAATTGCTAAGTTATTTAGACTCGGGACCTATTCATTCTAAGTTCATAGAAGATATATGATGTGATCCTCAGGTATTCCCAAGTAATGCTCTGATACCAACTTCTGTCACCCCCAAAACTCAAAAATTGGGCTCATAGAATTCTCGATCGCCAAATCTGGCACCGACAGTCTCTGTATTGCCCCATGCTCGGCTCCCGGCACCCATATGCTAGATTCCTATCCTGGGATCCTACAAGGAGGATTTTTAATATGATTTTTTTTTTGTAATGGAGCATAACCATAAGCATAACCAAGTCACAAAACAACATCACCACATATCCACTATAATAAATCATTTATATACAATGCGAAAAGGGAAATACAAGAAGATGAAAAGCTCTAAAATAATCTTTCATGCGCTCCTACCTTAGCATTTCTGCAATCCAACGTCACCTGTACGCAACGGTCGTGCATAAGCTTACAAAAAGCTTAGAGGGTGGTGTAAGTGTGTGCACAAGGCAAGTGCCAAGTATGCAATATGAGAGTAATGTTGGAATATAATGGTAAGTCCATGAATACTATCAGTCGTACGAAGACTATGCGATGCAAGGCATGAATGCTATCGGCCATACAAAGGCCATGCGATGCGAGGCCTACGTAGCCAAATGTCATATGCGAGATGCAACACAAACATCCCAGTCCTCATCAAGTACATATATTAGTATAATTCCTCTCCGGGATATCACTGGGGTCTAGTACACTCCACATTGACTGTCGTCTCCCTAGCCGCATAGCCCAGTGAGTGGAAGAGACCACACTACCCACCTGACTAGTAGTTTGCCAATACCTACCTGACTTGTCGATAGCGGACCCATTAACGAGCTAGTCAAACTCAGCCTAGCTTATAAGCCCCTCAATTAGGCGGATAAGGCCACACCCCCTTCCAACTGACGACGACACAGTGGGAGACGTGGCCTACTGGTACTCGTCACTCGTGCACTCATGTTTTCACTCGGTCTAGATGTTGGAGCATGCCCTGGTACCAAAAAAGTTCTGAGACTTTCACCCAAGGACATCCTATGTGCCCACAGTGTTAAAGCCAATATTTTCGGTATCCAATCTAACCATCCACAATGTGCCCGTGAAGGCTACGACCCTGATGTAGTTAGGGCATATAGTGAATCACGTCACACAGAATGTGAAATGCATGAGTCGCATCATCCGATCACACATCAAACCTGCACATACCGCACGTTCATGTGGGGCACTCCATCTCACAAGGAGTCCCATAAATGTCTCTGCCCAATGGCGTATGCTATGATCAAGCACTCTCATAATAGGCATACAAGTGATGCATATGGGCATGTATCATGATACAAGACTAAGCATGTTCTTAGAGTGTCCTACTAGAATAAGTAAACTAGCACGATTACCAGATCTAGCAGGCGATGATCGGCCTTAACCGGTATGTCACTTACAAGAGTAAGGGTTGAACGATACGCCACGCTAAAGATATAGAAGTCTATATGCAATGGTCAATGTTATACTATCATAACCTATTCAAGGTACTAGCATATCGTATATCCTAAGGCGTGGTCCCCTGTAAGGACGATGGAAAGTATCGTCATCAATGGGGGCCAAATGGTCTAGGTTAGCCCAATGGGTAAGGGTGGAAATGGGCTTAACAATGGGCCCTAAGAAAGCTTACAACGATGGACATTTAACCACCATTGTCCTAAGGTGCGGTCTGTTTGAAAATCGGAATCGGAATCATAACAAGGCTCTCGGCCCTCCAAATATCTAGGAGATAGATAGATGGCATGGGCCCAACACTCATACATGGTGGGCCTACATAAGTCAGCGGGGTTCATGGCCTAAAATGGATAGACGGTGTATATATAACACATACATCACAGTGGGTCTCATACAATCACAATGGGCCTCACATACATCACATTGGGACTCATCAATTGGGCCTCAAGTACATCTCATTTGGGCCTCAAACATCAAGTGGGCCGCATCACATGGGTCTCAACAATGGGCCTCATAACATCCAGATGGGCCACAACACATGGGCCTCAACAATGGGCCTCATATACTTCAAGATGAGCCGCAACACATGGACCTCATATAATCAAGATGGGTCGCAACACAAGGGCCGCACCATAAATAGCAGTGGATATAATGATCGAAAGATCATCTGGACCATACCACAAATAGCATTGGTGATAATGATTTTTCACTGTTAAAATTCCACAGGGCCCACTATAGCGTTTATTTTCCATCCGATCTGTTCATACGGTCATAAAGACCTGAATCAAGAGGAAAAACAAATGTCATATTGATCTAGAACTTCTGTGCTCCCAAGGAATTTCAATGGTGGATGATTAATCCCACACTGGTTTTTATGGTGTGGTCTACCTGATAAACAGTTGGATATAACATATATCTCATGGTCGGGTCCACAGACCTGCTGACGTCAGATAGCAGCTATCTACTGCTGGCCCACAATATGGACAGTTTGGATGTAACACATACTTCACGCGAGACCCACAGAACTTGCTAATGTGAAGACAACAGCTGTAAATCTGGTGGTTTCCATGTCCTAAGATGGACAGTCTGGATGGAGGGTGAGGATATAATATAATAAGGTGGGTCCACATAGATGCACGGTGTGAATAATACATACAGCTGGTGGGTCCCACGACTCACTCATACACCACGGTGGAGTCCACATGTGTGTGAGGCCCACACTGCCGGGCAGCATGGATAAAATACATATATCATGTGTGGGCCCCACAGAATTTGCTGACGTCAATACCACAACTATATAGCTGTGTAACTTACACCAGTCAATCCTCATCCACCATTCATAGATTAGACGATGTGGATGTAACACATCAATTCAAGGTGGGCCCCACACGCTGTCATGGTGGGGTCTACATCCAATGGATGGACGGTTTGGAGAACACATACATTGAAGGTGGGTCCCACCATCCAGTCCACTGGACGATGTGGACATCACACCTTCCTCGTAATTAGGCCCATGAACGACAGCTATATAGCTGTTGTCAGCGTATACCGGCCAATCAACTTCCCATTTGGTGGGTCCCACATGGGGCCCACCATAGCATCATATATGTGTGTGTGTGTGTGTGCATGTACATATATTATATTATATATATTATTAATTTTTTTTTAAATGATGCAACGTCCAGGCCTGCCAAATCAGACCGGGGCCCACCCAAAAATGATCTTGGAAAAATGGATGGACTATGTAGATGTAAGGTACCTACATCATAAGTGGGTCCACACATGTGGGACCCATCAGCTTTGGGACAAAGCTGATATTTGCTTTTTCTCTTCATCAGGGCCTGTCCGCTGGACAGGCAGTGAGGTGGGTCTCACCATTGAATGGTATGGATGGCAGGCATGCATACATTAGATCAGGGTGGGGTCCATGTCAGTGTGACCCACCAGATCATTTACATCAGGGTGATATTTCTGTTTTCCCATCATTCAGGCCGTCCAACTGGACCGACACTCCAGCAGGGTGGACAGCAAGTCTATCCCACCTGCTGGATGGTCTGGATCGTCCACTTAAGCACACATCAAGGTGGACCACAATCAGATAAAGGGGAGCGAGAGAGAGAAAGATGACGATGGAGGGGAGGGGCTCTGCCACCATGAGCCCTCCCTAGATGGGCCATGTAAATACAATACATACATAAAAATGGGTCCCGAATCATGTGGGCCCTAAATCATAAAAAGATCAACGGTGGAGATCCCTTTCCACAAAAAATGCAAGGTCTAAATGACCTTTTTCTAAATGGAAAAATAAATAAACATCATGATGAGGTCCATTTCGAATGGCCCCATCATGGGATGATCATATGAATCATGGTGGGCCATCGGCCACACTTAGGGTCCAAAGTGAGATCCATACCATCAATTGGTAGGCCCCACTTGGCCTATCATCAAAAATAAAATCCTAACCCTACAAAACACCCACCGTTTGATCTTCTTGGTTCCTTGGAAAGCTAAGCACCTTGGCTTCTTCTTTGATGGAGGTTGATGAAGGTTGAAGGGTTAGGATGAGGGATCTTAGGGTAGGAAATGGGCCACACACAAAGCTCTCTCTCCTTAGGAATGTTTGGACGTCCACCTCTCTTGGTTGCTTGGGAGAATGGGTGGAGAATGATAGAGAGAGAGAGGTTGTAAGAGAGGTAATGGGTGTGAGTGATGGATATGAGTGATAGATGTACTTGACTTGAGAGTTAACTTAGGGTAGGTTGCTTTTCTTGGGGAGAAAGAAAGTATGGGCTATAGATGTGATATGTACTTGACTTGACTTGATTGATTGATGGGATGGGTTGTAGAGATTCTCTCAGGATTGCAAATGCATGTCATTTATTCGAGATAAACGCGGCCCCACATCTCCTGGCCTAGGTATCGCATCAGTGCGCAAGACGCGGCATTAGAACCACAGTGACGGCGCGGTCGCTAAGGTACAATTTTCGAGTTGAGCTGACTTAGATCTACGGGATGCAACTTAGGGTGGCTTGTAAACGCTATCTACAGATTGCAGGTTATCAGAATTCGACGGGAAAGATCGCGAGAGTCTATGGAATGGTACGGACTAGGATACAGGCCTTACATCTTTAGTTGGTATTTTTATTTTGTTTAAGGGTCTTTAGTTCAATTATGTTTATGGTTGGCTACCCCTCTTAATTAGGGGTAATAGGTGAAGCTTTGAGCTTGATTGGGATGTTTGCTTTGTTTTGATTCATGTTTTGTTTAACTCTCTTGGATTCTAGTTTGATTATGAAGGAATATTTTTAGTTTTTAATGGTTTGTTGTGAAAAATTACAATAGATCTATGATAGCTTGAGATATCTTCTTTTACTGAATTGAGATTGTGAAATTTGTAAGTCTTGTTGTTCACCATCGTCACTTCGGCATGGTAGGGTGACAGAATCCTTCCTAACTTTCATAATTCTCTAATGATTGGTTGTGGGATTGTAAATTCTGTTGTTTGCCTTGTCTCGCATGGTTAGGTGAAGGAATCACTTCCAAATCTTCACCACTATCATTCATTGATGATTAGATCCATGAGAAGTTCAGAGATCTGACAAATCTCTTCTTACCAATTGGATAGGATAGGACTCTGATTCCAGTTGCGTCCTTGAATCATGCAAGGTAGCTTCCCAATTGCTACAAGTGGATCCTTAGCACTCTAGTTCCCACCTTTAAATCTATTAGTTTTTAATTAATCTATTCACAATTACTCTCTCAAAATATTCATAATTAGTTTTACATCTTCATTTAGTTCTAGTTCTATTTAATTTCAGAAACGTACAAGTTCAATCCCTGTAGATTCGACATCGGTCTTACCGAGATTATTACTACATCACGACCTTACACTTGCAGTTGTGAACAAGTTTTTGGCGCAGTTGTCGGGGACTAACAGTTGCATTTTTCTGAGATTAACTAGTTTTGGAATTAGTTTAAGATTAAGGTGTTTCTATTTTCTATTTTTAGGATTAGGTTTTTTCTGAATTATTTTAAAAACTAACTTACATTCTAATTCTACGTTTAGAAACTTTCCTTTTTTATTTTTAGAAACTAACTTTTTTTTTTTTTTAGAAATTTCTATTTTCTGTTTTTAAGAACTTTCCTTTTTTCTTTTTAAAAACTAGGTTGCTTTCTTCTTCTTTTTTTTTTAGAAAGTAATTCACTTTCCTTTTTCTTTTGCAGGATCCTAACATAGATCTCCTCTAATCTGGTAACTTCCTTCTAACTTCTCCTCTACTTACTTTTCATATTGTTGTAGGATTTTCTTTTATTCTTTTTTTAGGATTAGATTTAGAGTTAAGGCTTCATCATGTAAGAGTGGGAACATCAGTATGCTGAGATAGCTAGGAGACATTGGGAAGGGATGTATGATGATTATGACAGGAAACAGCCCATGTCTCAAAATTTTCCTAAAAATATCATCAAGAACCAAACAGAATACAATGCTCCACTGGTTTAGAAATCCTTACACAATCATATGTAGGAGAATAATTACACCTCACGGATTAAGACAACAACACGTGAGTGTTGGGGTTATCATAACTATGGGAGTGAGAATTATTATCACCCATCAGACAAGAAGAAAATAATGAGAGATTATATTATGGGTGATAATATGTACCAACAACCATCAGATTCTCCCACCTATGACCTATATGACTATGATCAATGGAAACATTAAAATTGGAAAGTTGAACCAACAACACATTATAGTGATTATTCGTTTGGATCCCTTACCTTTAAGATCCAACCAGAAATGATCCAAGAGGATTTACGTTTGAATTTCACGAACTATCGAGCACAACTCAACCAACTTGTCGCGGGCATGTTGAAATCATTGGAAGTAATTGAATTGCACCTCGATAAGGTAGAAGTGGCTAAGTTATCACAACCTCAACCCAGTCTAGAAATATAATGCGAGGAAAGTGATACTAACTCACTTTTGGAGAACTCTGGAATTTGGAATGAGGAGTTGGATTCTGTTAATGAGCATATGGTTCAATTTTCCAAAGAGTCGATCTCGATGACAGTCCAAAGGAATGATCAAGAGACGTGGGTGTCTTTCAAATATAATGATACTAATACACTTCATTCACATGACACACTTGGTTTCAATGATGAGGAAGAGGTTATTTTATTCGAACCTCAACCCAATATAGGAATAGAATGTGAGGAAAGTGATCCCATTCCAAATGTGTACTGCATTGAATTGAAAGATGATGAGTATTGGGATGACAATCATAAATGTATAGCTCAAATCCCCCTGGATTTAATCTCAAGTTTAGCCCATATCAATGATCAAGAGGTTCAGGAAGTTGTCGACCATAGTGATCTACTCCACCCATTTGACATGACCAATTTCAATGTGGAGGATGAACCACTTTTAACTAACCCTTCCAACTTTTGTGAGATATATTTAGACCACTCCCCTGAATTAAATGATGATATGATTTGGGAGATGGATGAGTTTCTTGATATGACTCTGGAATTTGAAACCATCCAGTTGAGGCTACCATCTGAGTTGTTAACCCTTGACAGTATAATGCCTTTACTAAGTAGTACCGATGAACAGAGACTTCACATCAATTCTTCGCCTGTTGATTTTCAATCTACCTATGTAAGGCAAATCAAGATACACTAGGTGACTATTTATTCTCACCGTTATGAAAAGAAAGAGATCATGCTTCCATCCACTTCATGAGACGATGGAATCCTTAGGCAGATCATTATAAACTTCAATGTGAAAAATGAGTCACTCTTAGCTGAATTCCTCAACTCTTTGGACAATTGCTTGGCACACTTTATAGATTCAAATGATCCAATAATAAAAGAAATAGTGGATGTCTCGCAAGATAGTACCTCGGTAGTTGTTATGGATCGAGAGAACCCTTATTCTGAAGCCTCTCCTCCCCCAAATCTTAAATGTTTACCATTAAAGGAGGAGCTGAAAATTGAACTGGAGTCTGAAACTTCAGAATGTGTCGAGGCTACATCACTTTCTAAGAATTTTTCTGAATTTCATCTATATGTAGTCTCTGATTCACCATGTTGTGCTAACATTGAAACTTTTTCTATCACAGGTGAATCGTATATACTTTAGACACCTTAGGAGATTAAAAGGAAACCTTATGTTGAGGTCCATAAATTTTTCTGAAAATTCATGCTCCATGGCATCCAAACCTATTGCAAAAAGGGCTTTTGTATGATCTTGTTGAGAAACTTACTGAGATATTTATCAAGATATTAGTTGGGAGAGGAACCTTGCGGCATGACTAAGTAGCTTTTCCCTTGCTTTCCTAGTTTAGGAGTAGTTTACTGCTTTCATGGAATTTAATATAGTTTTCTTCTAGCTATTTTAGGATAGTTTTCTTATCATCAGTTTGAGTCTTTTGTGTTAACCCATTTTTCACACTGAGATCATTGGAAACACCTCAAAATTCCATCTTCAGATAATACCTTTTCATCACTTCTCCTTTACTTTCATTGTCTCATGTGCATTGCATGTTTATATCTTTTATATTGAGGACAATGTAGATTTTAGGTTGGGGTGTGGATTAGGCATGCTAATTAGTGTTTTCTTAGTCTTTGAGCAAAAATTGTGAAAAAATTTCTGAAAATTTTATAAATTCGAGTGATTTTGAAGTTCATCAATGATTTAGAAGTATAAAATACTTAATGTTGGTAATTTATGACTCATGGATTCAGTTACTTGTTAGATTTCATAGTTAAGTTCGAATTATTAATCCATGATTAGAAGTTTTAAACATTAATTGAGTCATGATTTCACATGTCACATCTAGTTTTCACATTAAAGCTTCAGTCAACATTGAATTGTTAACTTGGTGATTATTAAGCATGGAAGGAATTGACTTGGGGAATTTGTCCATCATGTTCAATAAGAAGAATTGAAAAGAAAGAAAGAAAAATATAAATACTCAGCTAAAAAACAGTTGTCATCGAAAACGGCCACCTATTGAAGATCATTGAAAAGATTGAATATAGTGCAAAAGCCATCGATGAAAAAATCAAAAGCTGGAAGAATCTAAAAGAAAATTGAACGAAACTGTAAGGCAAGTTGTGGTTTAGGTTTTGGTTATCCTGAATGCTCTTTTGATTATCAATGTTACCATGAAAATGAAGAATTGAACTTTTGAGTGTGATAAGTTTAAGCTTCATTATACACTCATGGAACTTAATGTTTAGAATTATTCTAATTGGAGGATTAACACTTTAAAATAGATTGTGAAATTTACTGAGTGCTACAGTTGAGGAGAAGGTGAGCTCAACATTGATGTATCTTAGAATTCTATTATTTAGATAGCTTTTAAAAACCACTTGATCTTATAGAAATTGTCCTGTATTCTTGAAATAATTTTCGCATACTTTACTCGGGAATAGCAAAATGCTGGTTGGGGATTGTGTTGAGGGTTAAATATTGCATATTAGACCCCAATTATTACTTGGTTTTATGAATATGATAATGCTTAATGTTCTATTTTAATCATGTTTGTGTTTCAAGGTGAATTTAAGAGCTTGGATTGAAAAGAATGCTAAAAGCATGAATTTAGCTTTCAAGAATCACCAAAGCCAAGGATGGATCATAGAAGACCAAGAATAAAGAATTCACATGCCAAAGATCCAAGAAAACCAAGTTAAGAATGAAGAGAATCGAAGTTTTGAAGTGAATTTCTATGATCCTCGACTAGTCCTAGCTCCTGCTCGACTAGTCCTGGCCTTACTCAACCAGTTGAGGATTCCTTGACTCGAACTCTAGCAACCAAATCCTCTAAAATCAGGTCATCCTCGACCAGTCGAAGGTGACCCTTGACCAGTCGAAAGTTGTCCTCGACCAGTCTAAGGTTATGCAGAGGTTGCGCGGACTGCGTAAATTTGAGGCGATTTTTTAGTCCAACTCGGCGCGAAAGAAGGTGATGCAAAACTATAAATAGGAGTCCCTAAGATGATCCAAGGCATCTTTTAGGGTTTGAGGAGTGGAGCAAAAGGGTGGAGCCACCGTCCAGGAGTTCTTTTTCTTCCTCTTGAATTGGTCCTTTTGTTTTGTTTAAGGGTCTTTAGTTCAATCATGTCTATGGTTGGCTAAACCTCTTAGCTAGGGCTAAGAGGTGAAGCTTGTAGTGTGAATGGGAAGTTTGCTTTGTTTCTTCATTTTTTGTTGAACTCTATTAGATTCTACTTTGATTAAGAAAGAAAATTTTTAGTTTTTAATGTTGTGTTGTGACAAATTACAATAGATCTGTGATAGCTTGAGATATCTTATTTTCCTGAATTGAGATTGTAAAATTAGTAAGTCTCATTGTTCACCATTGTTCCCTGGGCATGGTAGGGTGACGAAATCCTTCCTAACTGTCACAATTCTCTTATGATTGGTTGTGGGATTGGTAAATCCTGTTATTTGCCTTGTCTCCTAGGCATGGTTAGGTGATGAAATCACTTCCAAATCTTCACCACTCTCATTTATTGATGATTAGATCCATGAGAAGTTCAGAGATCTGACAAATCTCTTCTTACCAATTGGATAGGATATGACTTTGATTCCAGTTGTGTCCTTGAATCATGCAAGGTAGCTTCCCAATTGCTAAAAGTGGATCCTTGGCACCCTAGTTTCCTCCTTTAAATCTATTAGTTTTTAATTAATCTATTCACAATTACTCTCTCAAAATATTCAGAATTAGGTTTACATCTTCTTCTAGTTCTAGTTCTATTTAATTTCAGAAACATACAAGTTCAGTCCTTGTGGATTTGACCTCGGTCTTACCGAGATTATTACTACATCACGACCCTACATTGGGGATGTAAACAGATTAATGCTATGGATTACAGTATGGAATGTAAATGTCAAGTTTAGAAAGTAAACGATTATGCTTAGAAACATAATTTACTCATAACGAAAGTAAATGATTACACTAAGGAATGTAAATTAACAAGATAGTTGCAAAGGTAATTGAAAAGATAGCTTTTGATTTAATTGGTTTGGTATGAGATGAATTTTTTGCTTATTTTGCCTTGCTATTTATAAGCTCTGATGCAACAGATCTGGATCCTTCATACGTTCTGACGTTTATTATAACCGTTCTTCATTACTGTGATTCTATACGCTTTCCACGTTCTTATTCCCTTAACCTCTCTTTCAGCCATCTATCTAGTGATCGTGTGAATTCAACTATTAGACACTTGTCATTTGGTCATATGAATTCGATCGCACCCTTTTCGACTGCTTGGATGATGTTTGGTTGTGGCTGATATATTATGTCTCCACTTTCTTAGACACAATCGTACATATCTGCAAAAGATCCTTCAGTTATAGCATGTGTGTCCATACAGATCACATGTAAATGACCCTGATTGGCTGAAAATAGGACTCGGTTGGATCGGGTACAAACAACTAGAACAACACATGCTCGTAATCACTGGGGAGGAATTATGATAAAAGGAGTCTCATCTTCAGCCACGATCGAATGGGTGCCTTATTCTTTTGGGCACATAAGAGTTGTAATTGCTTACACCATGCAGAAGCACCAAATTTCAATTTGAACGAAACTAACTTCACTTTCTTTTATTCTGGCACGTCTATGTAATCAAAATATCTCTCTAGTTCTACTAACCAATCGAGGAAGTCTTCTATACGCACTGAACCATTAAAAATGGAAAATTCAACCTTACCTCGATAGTCTCTTTTAACATGATCTAGTCAATCGTCTCCATAGACCAGTTGTCGAGAAACGACGCCATCGACGTCCTCCTTGTTATAGCTCGACTCATCTGGGATAACTTATGATTTGCCTCCAGAAACGCTTTATGAAAAATGGGGTTGTGTCGTATAGCGATCACAAGTGGTTAGACGTCACCTTAGGCTCGGGGCGGAATTAGCACATCCGCAATGCGGTTGAGAGTTACGTGTAGCCCTTATATGGTCAAGTGATCTTCCAGTGGAAAGCTTCCAATCTTTTTAATAGATAACAAATAATTGGATCATTGTTTATAAGATTTTGGTCCATTTTGTTGTTAGTTGCCATCGACCTGAGGGGGAGTTCTTGTTCTACCATCACTCGGTGCAGAGAGAGACGTGATGAGGTCGATCATCGTCTTCCTCAGGGGATAACTACTCCGAATCCATAGAGCTCTCTAGACTCTTCATAGAGCTTTCTCGAATCCACGAGGGATAAAAGCAAGAATAATTCCAAATAAATTAGAAATATTTTGATTGATAAAAAATGAAATTACAACTCTTTAAATGAGGAACTCGAATCTAGGACGGAGTTTTAAACTTAGATTCTAACTCAAACACCCTAAAAATGTGACTTACTATAAATAGTAAACTTACTTTTTATAGACAACCTCTATTCCTACTAAACTTCATGGTTTTGGCTAAAATTAGTAACTGTCCAATTTGGCCCAACCATGTTATTCTCCTAACTTTCTAATCTCTTTTCATGTTGGGCATGATTTTTACAACTTAAATGATCAAAAGGTATACTCCAAATAAAACTTATTATTTATAGCAACAATGAAACAAAATGGGACTTTTGATACTCTATCTGATGGAATCTCGCAAATCTAGCATGGGCAACCCAACATATGACTGATTGCGACATATGACTGATTTAAGGTTTTGACTATCCAGATTGTTTCTGCATCTGATCATGCTTTCTCTAGTCTATCTTTGCCACAAAAGTGTCTATGACCTGATCTACATCAGAATGTATGAAGTCCTACTAATATGGTATATATTGTCATATCCGAAAGCAAATTAGGTGAGACCCGGGCTCACCTAGGACAGTACAGTCCATATTCTGGGGTCCACCTTGATGTATATATTCTATATCCATGCCACCCATCCCTTTTTCTATATCATTTTAGGGCATCATTCCAAAGCTTAAACCTATTCTATATCCATATGAAATAGTGGTGATTGACAATTAATGGGCCACCAAAGTTTTAGATAAGTTAATATTTATTTTTTTTCCCTTTCATCATGATTATGTGACCTTATGAACAGATTGGATGGCGAATAAATGGAAACATTGAGATGTGCCCTAAAAAGATTTTAATGACTGGACGTCCGATAACTACTGATTCCTATGTTATAATCCACCTAGTTACTAAATCTGCTTCATATTTTTTTTTTGGATAATGCCCTAAAATGATTTAGAAAAACAGATGAACTGCCTAAATACATGATACATAAATTAAAGTGAGTCATACAATAAGGGTTGCACCATCTTCAGTGAGTCTGGGTCTCACCTAATCTGCTCCCACTATATGTAGAGTGGATTCCAGATATGTGTGCATGAGGCTGTGTGAGGCTAGTAAAGATATTCGTGACAAATTCACTCCGTACATCTGTTTTGAAAGAACGCAATGTTGGGCAATAAAAGAAGTTTTATATGAGGATGATATTTGTTCCCACAGTTTAATTGAGTGGTGTTAATTCTATGAACAGTTTGGATGGCATATAAACATCCTAGTTAGCTTTAGGAAGATTTCAATGGTAGACATTGTTGTTTCCACTATTTTTTCAGTGTGGCCCATTTATGTTTTGGATCTGCCTGACTTTTTAGATTCCCGTCCTATTGTGGTCTTTCAAAATAGATGGACGGAGTGGATTTACCACAAACATCTCTATGGACCCCACAGCCCGAGGAACAAAGATATCTAAGTGCCAAGGTCACCTACAATCCACTCCCACCAAATCTAGCTAAGGGGGTGTTTGGCGCATGGAATTAGATGGTATTAAGTAGGATGGAACTACTTTTTTGCAATAAATGACATTGTCGGTGGATTGTCTCTTAATGCCATGGGAGTGAGCCTATTCACTTTGGTGTTTGGATCATGTAGGATGTACGACTTAAATGCATGTTTTGATTCATGTAGTGTTTGGTTGTACATGGAAAACAACTACCAATCTCGAAAACCGTGTTTGAAAACTACAATGAGAAGTAAGGTGGGGCGAAAACCGCGTTTGAAAACTACATTGAGAGGTAAGGTGGGGACCACCTTGATGTTGGTAAGTAATCCACCCCATCCATCTATTTTGTGAGATCATTTTAGGACATGCTACCAAAAGTCAAGCAAATCTAAAACTCAAGTGGGCCATACAAGAGGAAAGAGTGCGGAAAGAATTTCTTCCTGTTGAAACCTTCCCAAGCTCCACCTTGATGTTTATATGTCATCCCAACTGTTTATAAGTTTATTCATGCCGGGATGAACTGAGAACATAGAAAACTTTATCGTGATACAAAACTTTTGCGGCCATACGAATGTTTCAATGGTGGTCACTCAATCCCTACTATTTTCTCTTATGTAGCCCACTTGAGTTTTAAATCTACCTCAGTTTTGGTCGCATACACTATAATGATCTTGTAAAAAAGATGGATGGGGTGGATTCCTCACAAATATCAAGGTGGCTGCGCCTCCCTTCCCGGTGTAAGAACTTCTTAGCTCATGTTTTTAGGAGGAAATCTCATGGATTTTGCAAATCCTGGTTGAATTGGGGAAACCCTCCCTAACCCTCCCTACTTCATGCACAGGATCCAATGTTAGAAACCTATGGTGAACCAAACAGGGATGATTTTTCAAACCAAGGGATTTAAAGTTCCATCCCACTTAATACCATCTAATTCCATGAGTGAAACACCCCCTAATAACGTGCGCAACTCTTAAGCTTATGATGTATCTGTTTTAGGACACCGCCAATTCATTTTACCATATCATTTTAAGGTAATAGCCTAAAAAATAAGACAAATCTAATGGTCAAGTGAGCCACACCACAGGCTCACGGTGATTGTTAATTGCCATCCAACCTCTTCATAGGGTCACATAGACCTGGATAAAGAGAGAACATAAATTATAGACTTGGATGAAGGAAAAGACAAATATCAACATGATCCAAAACTTCAGAGGCATGAAATAAGTTTTCAGCTGTAAGCGTCTAAAATGATAAGTAAAGAACGATGGACAGTACATATGGATAAAACCCATATATCATGATGGCCCATCAATAGAGTTGTACACATGCCGAACCAAGTCGAGCTTGGCCCAACTCAGCTCGGCTTGACTAGTAGCTATCCTAGTTCAAATCCAGCTTGACTTGATCCTCGAGCTTGAATGGCCAGCTCGACTTCACTCGGTTAGCAACTTGAGATTCGTGCGGTGTATGATGGGCTGTATATCGGTTTACAAAGGGGTCTTAGCAATATCATTATTGAGACGGATTCACGTCTGGTAGTAGACCTTCTCAATGGAGTGGCTCAGTCAGGTTGGAAGTGGTAGGCGTGGTTGTGGAGGATCAACCATCTCGGGAGGGGGGGCAATACAAAAGTGGTGCACGTCCTTAGGGAAGGAAACTCGCCAGTGGATTTTATGGCCCGCTTAGGTAGCACTTCTCAGAATCAAGCTTCTTACACGAATCAATCAGAGCTCCCCCATCAGGTTCGAGGTATGATTTTTCTTGACAAAGTTGGTTTAGGATCAATTACTAAGGTTTGATTTCAGGTGGGGCATTTTGTAAGTATTTTGGTTGAGCTCTATATGATAGGTCAGGCTCGTATCTTTTTGTCGGGGCCGGCCCGAATAGATGTACAGTTAGTCTTTCTAATAAATTGGGTGGAAGGCCCACCGTTGTTCAAAAAAAAAAAAAAAAAAAAACTTGAGCCAGCTTGAGTCAACTTCGAAACAAGCTTGAGCTCAATATTTCAAGCTGAATTCATGTTCGAGCCTATAGGCTAAGTTTGAGTTTAGATTTTAAAGGTTCATATATATATATATATAATTTATTTAAATATATAAATATTTACAAAATTTCATATTAAGTGAGCCCGATCTAAGTCAAATGGATTCGAATTAAGTGAAGTTTGAGTCAAGTTCCGAGCCTGAGTTAAGTTGAGCTTGGTCTAGTTTAGGCTTGGCTCAAGTTCTTTTCAAGCTCAAAAAATCAGCCGGACTCAATTCAAATTCAGTTTTGAACCAAGTCGAGTAAAGCTTTTACGAGTTGAGTCAAGTTAACCAAGCTAACACGGTTCATGTAAAGCTCGCCATCGAAGCCTCTGTCCATTCATAGCCATAGATGGACAGGCATGTGGGTAGTACCCAATCCTCGTCCGGCCTGCTCACATCCTGAAGTTTCAAGATTGGACGTAGCATGATTGGACTGGTGTACCGTATCTTTGGGAAGGAGGGAAAGAGAGAGGAAATGGGAATCTCGACAAACGTGGCTTGAAATTTGTTAGGTAGGTCCTCAATTTCAATTTTGTGATGTCACTTGATTACGTAGCCCCAAGTCCCCTACACCTATAAATACCCGGGGCGCCCATTCGTTTGCTTGGAACAAGGTCCATAACATTCCAAGTCATTTGATCTAGCTTCTTATCATTTCATTTCTCTTTCTTAAGCTCTCTCCTCCATCATCCATGGGTGCAACCTCTATTACTTCCTCTCCAAATACTGCATTGGATGAGGCCCACTTGTTTGAATTCGTGGTCAAGGATGGTAATGGAGTCAAGGGTCTCGCCGACTCTGGCTTATCCTCTGTTCCCCAACGTTACGTGCAACCTCCCCAAGAACGAATCGATAGGAATGATGTGATCGATGGATCACCATACCTAGGCAAGCCGATTGACTTGTCAGGATTGTATGGGGAGAAGAAGGATGAAACCATTGATGCTCTATGTGGAGCAGCCCAAAGGCTTGGGTTCTTCCAAGTGGTGAACCATGGAGTGGGACCAGAAGTGCTTGCACGTGCTAAGCAAGCTGCGCATGCTTTCTTTGACCAAGCACCGGAGAGGAAAGCCATTTACTTGAAAGGTGTGTCACCATGCCGTAGGGTAGTCTATGGGACGAGCTTTTCACCGGAGAAAGAAGAGTCATTAGAGTGGAAGGATTACTTGAGTATGGTCTATGTGAACGATGATGAGGCCATGCAATTTTGGCCACAGGAGTGCCGGTACGTCGCATTTTTCTTCATCACATATCTTTTTTATATCACAGGTTGCTCTCAATTTCGTTTTTCGTTTTGACTTTCCATGCAGGGGAAGTGAACGGAAGCGGATTGCCTGGTGTGCCACACACCACCGACCGTTGTGTTGATGTCACCAAGTTCTGTGGGCCCCACCATGATATATGTGTAATATCCACACCATCCGTCCATTTTAAGAGATTATTTCAAGCCTTTATAAAAAAAACATTAGATAAATCTAGACCTCAAGTGGATCACACCATAGAAATAAATGGGGACAATAATTTCCACCATTTTAAAAGATTATTTCAAGCCTTTATAAAAAACATTAGATAAATCTAGACCTCAAGTGGATGACACCATAGAAATAAATGGGGACAATGTTCCACCGTTGAAACCTTCCTAGGGCTAACCATGATATTAATTTACTATCCAACCTATTCATGAGATCACAATGACCTGGATGAAGGGAAAAAAATAAATATCGCATTGATCCAAAACTTCTGTGAGCACCAAGAAGATTTCAATGGTAGACCTTCAATTCTCGCTTATTTCTACGGTGTGGTCCACTTGAGATTTGTATCTGCCTCATTTTTGGGTTCAAGCCCTAAAACTCTCTCTAAATGGTCGGACGGTTTGGATATAATGCATACATCATGGTGAGGCCCACAGAAACTGACGTCAACATACACCAGTGTGTTGCAGACCACACAATCCGCTTCCGGAACAATCAGTGTAGAATTTCAGTGTAAACTTAGTTTATGCAAGAAATCCCTTTTCTTCTTCTACTTCTTCATCTTCGTTTTTTTTTTTTCTTTCTTTTAAATTTTTTTTTTTTAATATGAATAAAAATAAAAAATCTCAACGAGTATTAATCCCAACGGAATGCAAAACTCAGTTGGACTTGACTGTTCGCAGAGATGCGGCCCTTGAATACCTGAAGGCGGCCAACAAGATGAGCCATGAAATTCTAAGCACCCTACTGAAGGGGCTTGGCGTAGACATCGACAAGTCGGCCTTAAATGGCTGCATGGAAAGTAAGGTTGTGAACATGAACTACTACCCACCGTGCCCGAGTCCTGAACTTACAATTGGTGTTGGGAGGCATTCCGATTTGGCAGCCCTGACTGTCCTCTTACAAGATGATATCGGAGGCCTCTTTGTTAAGGTGGAAAACAAGGGATGGATAGAGATCCCACCGGTTGAAGGTGCACTTGTCATCAATGTGGGCGACACTTTGGAGGTGAGCTCTTCATGCTCCCATCTCATCCTGCTATATTCCCATTTTTAAGGGACATGATCGTTGGTTTGTGGACCATTTTTACACATTACCATTGAAATATACACTAGAAACTGGGTGCGAAAATCATCTTTACATATTAAGACAATCACATTGTCGTCCAACCATGGGCCACAGCCTGAAAATTGTACTAACCAGATGATCCTAACCATCGAATTGAGGTTAGCGACTATCCATGAGTAGACCTTCGGCGGGAAACTCGGGAACAAGTAGCTGTGGCCCACACGTGGCCGATCTGTTGTTTCGATGGATGGACCATGTCTGTACAGATTACGGTTGTGAGATCAAAGGGTTTCAAAATCCGTTCGAGGCCAATACATGATACATGTAACCGAATAGTTGACATTAATTTGGCAGATATTGAGCAATGGAAGATACAAGAGCGCGGAGCACCGGGTGATGGCGAGCAGCACAAAGCCCCGAGTGTCAGTCCCATTATTTGTGACCCCACGGCCACACACCATGATCGGACCGCTGCCAGGGCTCCCAGAGAAGGATGGAAAGGCTCTGTATAGGCAGGTCGCGTATGGAGAATGCATTGCTAATTACTTCGGAGCAGGTCACCAAGGCAAAAAGACTCTGGACTTCGCCAAATGCAGCTAATTAATGAAAATCAGTTGATACATACCCATGCATATATACGAATAAATAATGAGGTGAAGCTGCTCTTCACCATTTCGGAAAGTAGGGCCACTGAGTTTCATTAACCTCCACTTATTTCTTCTTCTTCGTCTTTTTAAGTACGCATACAATGCTCATGAAATAATATTAAGAGTCCGAGTGCCGAGTTCTGCGTTTATTTCCAAACAGTTGGGATGATGCCACCGGTCTCCGATGCTCCATCCGTTTTATATATATTTAGGCATGCTCACCTGCCCACATGCACACCTTTGCACACGTATCATGATCGTCTAATCCAAACAGTCTATGTGATGCGGCATCCCATGAGACCCCATGGGACCAATTGTCACCCTTATCTAGAGCTTTGTTGGGCCATACTAAAGTGATGCAAATCAAGGGAGAAAACTGTTTTGATTTTTCATGGCCCACAAAAGATTTGGATTAAAGTAAAACTTGGACCCAGGAGTTTTTATCGGGTGCTGCACCACGTGGACCGTTCAGACTCTGGACTCACATAACGTGGGATGAGTTTTCAAAAAGTTCCCACCAGTTCCGCGTGAACTGGTGCACATAGAGAGAGAAATGCTCACACACAGCTAGTTGGACCGTCCAATAAGTTGTCTGAATTAATGCTAATTAATGTTAATGAATGATGCCCATGCAAAAGATACTTTAAATAGGAAAAGGAGTTACTGGCTTGGGATGGCTCCACCACGGTGTTCATGTAAAATCCACCTCAGCCATTAGCCAAGTTACCCAATGCTACACCCAAGGCTCTTAAATCAGCCTCATCAGTAGTTCAGATAAACCACACCGTTAAAAAAATAATAAAAATAAAAAAATCTAGAAGGAATTCTTACCCTGAAAACTGTTTCCCTTGATATGCCCCACTCAGGCCCAGAATCTGGTGTAGAATCCAATGGTTGGAATGGATTTCACATGCTCATCACGGTAATCCTGATAACAATTAAGGGTGGACGTCTCTCCCAACTGTTTCTATTAGTATGGCCCACTTGATTCACATATCAGCGTGATTTTTTGATTCTGGACCCTGCAAAGGATTACACATCCAATGATCGGAGTAGATTCCGCGGTAGGCATCACGGTAGGCCCTGTGCAAATATAAAGGGTGGACCTTTTAGACGGTTGGTTCTAAAAAAATGTTGGACATTCCCGATATTGGCGGGGGAGTGGATCAATGTTACCTGGTAACAAAGCAGTTGGGTGCTTGCGGACGCGGATTTCCTGTGAAAGACTTTTGTCGGGAGTTTTTGCACTAGAACCTATGTGGGGCCTACTATGATGCTTGTGAGAAATCTTACCTGTTCATTCAATTTTTGAGTTCAATTCAGGACATGAAGTCGAAAATGAACCGTTTCCAGAGCTCAAGTGGTCCAAAAACATGATAATTGAATGTCCATAGTTGAAATATTCATGGGCCACGGAAGTTTTGAGTCATGCTAAAATTTGTGATTTCAATTCATCCAAGTAGGAATGAAGTTATTAATGATATGGATGGCTTGTAAACATCACCGTAGAACCCAGGTAGATTTTAATGATAGGAATTTCCTTAACTACATTTTTCTTTAGTACGGCTCAATTGAGCTTTGGATACGATTCATTTTTGGCATCATGTTCTGAAATAAAATAAAAAAACAGATGGAAGGAAAGAATATCTCACAAACATCATAGTGAGCCCCACCTGGTTCCAGCGTAGGAACTTCCTGTGAAAGCCTTTTGCAGAAAATCCACGTCCGGTGCTTACCTAACCGTGGGGCCCACCTTCATGACCTTCATGTATGCTATGTATATCCACGTCATCCAACAGTTTTTATGCATCATTCCAGTATAAGATCTTAAAAATGAAGTAGATTCAAATTTTAAGTGGATCACATCACAGGAAAGAGTAAATATTGAATACCCACCATTAAAAACTTGTCAGGGCCTATCCTAATGTTTTGTAGGCCCCACCATGATGTATGTGTTATATCCACACCGTCCGTCCATTAGGAGAGATCATTTTATAACATGAGACAAAGAATGATCCAAAGTTCAAGTGCACCCCACCACAGAAAACATTGGGAATTGAACTTCTACCCTTGGAAACATCTCGAGGCCACAAAAGTTATCGATGAAGCTTATATATGTGTTTTCCCTTATTCCAAGTCTGTTATGAAGCTTATATTTGTGTTTTCTATTATTCCATTTCTGTGTTAACTTATAAACAGGTTGGATCTCAAAAAGACATCATGGTGGGTCCTGTAAAGGTTTCAAGAGTGGGCGTCATTGTTTCCACTATTTTCTGTAGTGGGGTTCACTTGAGCTTTGGATCCACATCATTCTTTGACTTATGCCTTAAACTAATCTCTCCAAAGGGATGAACGGTGTGGATACAACACATACATCATGGTGGGGCCCACAGAACATAGTGACGTTACTTCAGCAGCTAATCCACGACCCCAGCATTGTCAGCATTAACTACCGACTTAAATTAAGCCTAATAGTAGTGGGTTGGAAACAGATACCACATGGACTTCTATCCCTGAGTTTTTTTATCGGCCTAACCTGATATGTACGTGAGATCCACTCCCGACCATTAGATGTATAATCAAGTAATAGGCCAAGTGCCAATAATTCAGGCTAATCCGTAATTCAGATGGGCCACACCAATGAGAGTAACTAGGAAAAAGACATCCACCTTTGATTTATACAGGGCCTATCATGAAGAAACTGTGGAATATATTCCAACCATTAGATTTTACACCAAAAGTAAGCCTAGGTCCCAAAAATTTCGTTCATACATGATTCATGTGAGCCACACTAAGCAAAACTGTTTGGAGGGTGAACCTTTCCATGTACACTGATTCCAATCATGTGGTCATCTTGAACTACAGATGGGGATAAATTTTGAGATCTTGATCTAACACGGAGTGACATACGTGATGGTTGGGGTTGATTTTACATTAACACCATGATGGGTCCACCCAAGTGAAGGCTGCTTTTCCATGCTAAAATGAAATTAGTACGTAATGGAAGCATTTACTTACATTAATTAAAAATCATTTTTTCATTAAATGCATAGCTAGTTGGACCAAAATGTAATGTCCAACTAGTTGTGTGTGACCATTACTCATATATATATATATATATATATATATATATATAGGGAAAAGGTACCATACCCTCGACCATATAGAACCATCCCATAAGGTCGAGCGCTGTCACCACCTAAGCCGTTGGATGGAAGAAATATCTTCCGATACGGTGAGATTTGGAATGGTATATACTAACCGAGTATATACTCGGCCTTATAAACAGGGGATTTTACCCCATTTCAAATCTGAGATCACACAGCCCTCTCTCCCTCAATCCCTATGACTAGACGACCCCATCCCCTCCTCTCTCTCTCTCTCTCTCTCTCTCTCTCTCTCTCTCTCTCTCTCTCTTTCTCTCTTTCTAGACACGCCCGCCCCCACCTCCACCTCTACCTCAATCCCCACAGAGTATATACTCATTGGCCTTTGTTTTCATCCAAATTCCATTGATGCTGGTATGAAGAAAAAAAAATGTAAGTTTGGCAGAACCGTATGCAATGTCTATGGCAGTCCTGGCCCATCCATTTTTACGGTTTGTTTTAATAAAGTTTGATTTTTCATTTAAAAATAATTATAGTAAAAATGTCTACTAGAATGGACAATTGACTACAAAGCTAACCATTTAAACCGGTGGTTGTCTTGAGCACAATGACAAATCTCAATCTCAGCAATTTCTCGGCTTGGGAATATCTAGGGAAGCTTGGGAATTTCTAGGGAGATTTTTAGATTTGGACATTTTTCTCATGATATTGAAGCAAGTGGATGGGTTAGAAAACTACTTCGGCCATGTTTTTCATATCTACTCATTTATTCACAGACTGTGGCCCACATGACTAGTGGATTAACCTGATTCTTGGGCTCGGTTATCAATATAGTGTTTCCATTTAGATGGATGGATTGGATCTTGTACCAATTGTGCCATGCTGACACTTGCACATGAGCTTTACTACACACACGTGTAGCTTAGCAAATCTATGTTTTTCATTTTTATTTTATTTTTTAAAATTGAAAACTTATGACCCTAAGATTGACATCTCAATCTTATCATGCCTCAATGCACTTCGCTAAAGGTCATCATGCTCATATTCTCTAGCTAAATATTTTCAGCTTATCTAATCCTTATGTTATATTTCCATTAGAGCCTATTTGGTTGACATTTTTGAGGTCAAGCTGACAAAACATTCTTATCAAAGAATGGTCCAATAAGTTATTGAATATACATTAAAATTTTAGAAAGAAACTAAGACTTGATGTTTGATATCTGCTATGCTAATTCAATTTTCCATGGATAATTAATTGATTTCTGCATGATAATAGTATTGATTTCTACATGACAATAGTCTGAATACAATTCTCCATATAATTTTGCCAGTTCTGGTCAAATCGACAATGAATTCACCGAAGAGGGCAAAAGCCGAGATGGATGCTCTAAATTGAGCCAAAGGGGTCAGCAACTTTGTGTGGTTCCAGGGGCTCTTCTCCCAGACTTGAGGTCAAAATGAATGCTTCTCATATTTCATTAAAAAATAAATAAAAAACATTTCAGTCATTATCCTGATTCAATCAGGGGGCCACCTAATTCAACTTCATCACCATTATCCTATCATTTCTCCCAGCAATTAGAGCAGCTCCTAATTAATGAGCCATTAACCCAATAATCATGCCACTTGAAGTCCATGAATATCGGATCAATTGCACATTTCCAGAGAGAAACATATTTTAGAGAAAGGATTCAGGAAGCAGTTTACAGATAGAAACTGCTTCCTAAATCCCTATTAGCCTGTCAGTTTACAGATAGAAACTGCTTCCTGAATCCCTATTAGCCTGTCAGTTTACAGATAGAAACTGCTTCCTGAATCCCTATTAGCCTGTCAGTTTACGGATAGAAACTGCTTCTTGAATCCTTATTAACCCAATAATCATGCTGCTTGAAGTCCATCCACTATTAGCCTGTTAGTTTGGATTGATTCACATGTTTTCCATCCTCATGAGCTTTATGGTAAAAAAGTAGATTTAAACGATACAGTATTTACATTAATAAAAGCATATATTTAACCATTCTAATAGATTTTTAACCTCCTTTTTAAGGCCATCCCTTCAAGTAATGAGATAGACTAATGTAGCTACATACTGGGGTGAAAGTTTCTTTCCATGTGGACAATGTCTTCCCAAAGCCTTGTCCCCACTGCCAAACAGAAAGGAAAAGGGAAAAGCCAAAAGACATTAAAAAAAACCGTATTAGTTAAGGAAATAAGAAATAAAAGAAATAAGAAAAAGGCAAAAAAGAATGAGGATTTGGATGTAGAATGGAATTGGAATTTGAAGGTTCAGTTTAATAAAAGCCACGGTTTCCAAATTATACTGATGTTACCTGGTATCATCATGAGAAAGGAATTGAAATACATGACTAAGGAAAATTGGAAACCACAACTACACCTGCCACTACAAAAAAAAATAAAAAAAATAAAAAAAAAGAAGGGTCAAAAGCTATGGATAAAAGCTGTAGCTAAGAGGAAAAAAAATACGGTTTTAGTCCGTAGCTAGACCGTAGCCATTAATCTAAGCTAATACAGATTCACTCAAATACAATTATTCATTTTAATCCATTCATAAAAGCACAATACCAACAAAATAGTTGTGTATATTTAAAGTTCTCTCTGATAATTGATGAAGAAATACATCATACTTAGAAATACATTATCAAGATTTGATTTCTTCATTTTCACACTACTCATGCACCCTCTCTCCTTCATATGCCACCATCAAAACAAAACCATTATCTTCATCAATAACACATCTAAAGTTGCAGCTCGCGCAAGCTTGATCATGGTGGGGAAAACAATGGTAAACCAGCAAGGACAACAACCATCTTCCTCTTTAAGTAGCTTCTTTGTGTTTGCATGAATAAATTGCAATCCTGAAATTTTCAAAGAAGATGAGCTTATCAAGTTAGAAAGGTTATACACGGTTAAGCAATACAAAGCCATATATCTTTAAAAGCAAAAAAAAAAAAAAAAACCGGAGCCACATGATCCACTACCACAGCTACAAAAATCAAAATTACACAACGAAGCCAACATAAGACAGTCCAATTAGGACAGCAAGCAACACTTTCTTGGGCCATGAGACACCTACGATGAACCTGAAACACCACTAGCATCTCTAATTTTATTCCCAGTCCACTTGTACACACCCCTTAAAATGTTGCAAGGGATAACTATCTGTCTAGGTAACACAAAACAACACGAAACAGATATAGTAAAAGAAACATGATCTTGATTCTTCATGTTCTCCATTACCATAGACAACCACGTTGGGTAAATTATTGGGTAGACCTAGCAAGCAAAATTTTCCATATGGTGCAGATGTGGGAGACTTTTAGCACATGGTTGATTGTGGAGTGTGATAGATGATACACATAAATTTATAAATTGGGTATATGCATGCAAATTAATCCGAGTTGTGGGATGCATGCAAATTAATCCAAGGTGCAGGTTGTGGTTTAGACATATAATGAACCAAACCGGTAGTAAAACCAGTCCATGTGCACACATTTTCTATGATGTTTCGCTAAACAAAATGGTCTCTTTTTTTTTCTTTTTTTTTTTTCTGTGCTCATCATAGAAAATGTAGAAGTGGGGTCCAACTTTTGGTGACCCAGTGTGTTCATCTTACAGCCCCATTGTGGATTGACTATGCCCCAAAACGTTCCTCCATCTGATGATATTAGCAATCAGATTGGTGACCTGTAAAACAGATGATTTGTCCATCCATCCACATTTAACCGGAGAAAACTGCCCAATCATGTTAGTAAGATTTCCTAATGGGGGAGATTTTGCAGATGACACAGTAGACAAATGTCCTTGATAACAAAAATGTGGGCTTGCCTTACAATTTCAGATAGATAGAAAAAATAAAAATAAATAAAAATTCAGTGTGCCATTCTATATTGCCTCAAAGAGATCAGAAAATATATCAAGCTTAGGCTAAACAGGCTGTAAGGCTCCAGTTCAGGGTAGAGCCCCTTGTAGTGAGGCTCACTTCACACATAAAGACTATAATTTTTGTGGGCACACCATCGATGGGCACTGCTGCTTAAACCAATACCCACCAGAAAATCCTACCCATCTTATTATTGGCTAGCGAATTATCCCTATAGGAACAAGATAAAGCCCACAAACTAGAGGACCAAAATTCTTTGACAAATTAGCATTATGGTCGATCGTTCATAGAAATCAAGGTGCAAAAATTTAAATAACTGAAAGGTGGGTCCCACCAACACGGATTGCCATATCAAGTACTAGATATTTCCTCATAGGTAAAATGGCAAAAGAAAAATCAGAAAGAGAGCCACTGTATGAATCCAAGCATACCTGGGACTGAAAGACTACACTAAAAATGGAAAAAAAAGAAAAAAAGAAAAAAAAAGTGTCCTCAAATCAATCAGCAGGGTGTGAATATCAATTCCAAGATAAAGGAAATTACCACAGAATTGTGACAGATGATCTTCTCCAAAGTGTGCCTCAATTCAAGAAGCCCTCATGTGGCCGATGTCGAAAGATCACACCCTTTGAGCTCCAAAATCCTCAGCCGCCCGAACGACAGCAATGAGATCGGTGTGGGGTCCCAGGCTAGTTGTGGGAGGACCGACACAACCTTCAGACCAGGGAGAAAGAGGGAGATAGAGAGAGAGAGGTAGGTGGGGGCGGGCGTGTCTAGAGAGCGAGATAGAGAGAGAGGTAGGCGAGGGCGGGCGTGGCTGGAGAGAGGGATGTAGGTGAGAGAGAGAGAGAGGGGGGACGGTGGGCGTCAGATCATAGAGACTGAGGGAGAGAGGGCTGCGGGATCTCAGATTTTGAATGGGATAAAATCCCCTGTTTATAGGACCGAGTATATACTCGGTTAGTATATACAATTCCAAATCTCACCGTGGGAAGATATTTCTTCCATCCAATGGCTTAGGTGGTGACAACGCTCAACCTTCTGGGATGGTTCTATACGGTCGAGCATATAGTACCTTTTCCCATATATATATATATATATATATATATATATATATAGAGAGAGAGAGAGAGAGAGAGAGAGAGAGAGTCATGCTCCCCTGCGCACCTACGCACGTGCGCACCTTTGCACACGTGTCATGGGTGTCTAATCTGAACAATCCATGTGATGCGGAATCCCATGAAAACCCCCGTGACAAATTTTCATCCTGATCTAAAATTCTAGTGGGCCATAGCAAAGAGAAATACAAATCAAGGGAGGAAACTGTTTTCATTTTTCATGGCTCATCAAAGTTTTAGATCAAAGTAAAACTTGGTCCCGAGGGTTTCACGAGGTGCTGCTTCACATGAACGGTTCAGATTTTGGATCCACATCACGTATGATGGGTTCTTAAAAAACTTTGTATGTAGTATGTACGAACTGGTTCGTAGGTGAGCGTTTCCGATATATATATATATATATGCACACACACACACACACACACACCGTCTAAACACCCAAACTTCAAATGTCCCTTTTACCAAAGGGTTAATATTTTGTGCACAAACTCAACGAAACCGACAAATTGAAGTGTTGGAGCCCATCACCAGATGGTCGGATTGGCTTCATATTTTGGGTGTCCCATCATTATTGAGGGGCACATTATTGGATGGGTTAAAGTCCAGATTCATATCACATGGACTGCAATATTGAATTAGGATTTTTTGGGCGGTTGTACATTGCTTTTCTATAGTGCGGTCCAGATGATAATTCTATGTCATGATTTTCGTGTTAGGTGCATGTAACATTGGGTGAACCTTTCAGTTGGGTGCATCGTTCGTACACCAAGTGGGCCCTTGTTGCGAGATAATGTGCATACGAAAAAAAATAAATCTCGCTGGTGCACTTCTCTATGATTACTGATCTAGCCTGATCTCGGCATCCTGTGCCTAAAGTTAGTTGGCGCCTGCGTGATGGTTAGCTGGCTGTTAGAGTTCCCTAAGCTCTGTTCAGGGAAGTTGTCGTGCAACCTACCGGTTGTCCTTATTAAGCCATAATGGGACTTGCGGAAACACAGGTACCATAATTGAAGCAAAGTAATCTCAATGATACAAACAAATTCAATTAGGAGATAATTCAAATTTTACATGAAAAAAAATAAATCCCTGTGGGAAAAATCACCGCAAAGTGACAGGTAATACACCACGAAAGTAAAGTTACAAAAGATAAAATATCTTATCAATTGGAACAACTCTCAAATCTTCTTTGAAATCCCAGCTATGCCCTTGATCTCCTTAGAACACATTAGACGGCCCTAATCTTCTCCCTAATCCTGATTACACCTGGTGTATATACTACACTACTAAAATAAGAAACAAATCACTGTAGGCCTTCAATGCGACCTTCGATGGCATTGATAGACATCGATTACTAGTCAATGACATCGAAGATCCTTTGATGCCATCGAATAGCAACTTCCAAAACTATCCAACAATCAACTAGGAATTTTTTATGATTTTCTCGATGGGATCAAACATTAGTTGATGGCATCGATATCTGCTCGATGGGATTAAGTGGTCTATCAATGACATCGACAGACCCTGTTACAGACATATTTAAGACACCAGACAATAATCTCTACCATGTCTTCAATCTTCATTCTCCATTACTCATTTTTCATCACCATCTCTAGTTGTCTTTCATCATAACTTCATCGTCACTTCAAATGCACACTCCGTCCTCATTAAGCATTTGCCAAATCTAGAAAAGTTGCATAGAACTTGAACTTCTCTGTGAGAACCACCTTCATAAGCACATTAGCTGAATTCACACTTGTGTGTTTCTTAAAAGTCATGTCTCCTTCTTCAAGCACCTATCAAAGAAAATGATGATACATATCAATATATTTAGTGAGAGTAATAAACATAGTTCTTTGCCAAATTAATCACGCTATCCATGTCATAATTAACTCATACAACCTCCTACTGAAGCCCCGACAGATTTATCATCCCCCTCAATAAAACACCTTTGAATGCTTCTGTCACTGTTATATACTCAGCTTCGATAGTGGAAAGTGTTACCATAGACTGAAGCTTTGATATCAAACTAATCGCTCCACTTGTTAACACAAACAAGTAACTAGAAGTCAACCTTCTATTATCCACACTATCTATGTAATCTGAATTCACATATTCTACTAACTTGTCCTCTAATTTTTCAAATATCAAGACATAGTCTTCTGTACCTCGAGTATATCAAAGTATTTATTTCATTAACTCCTAGTGTTACTTTCGGGGTTATATATCTATCTGTTAGCAACACCCACCACATATGAAATATCTGGTCTCATGTAGAACATGACATACATCAAGTTGGCAACCACACTCGAATAAAAAATACGAGACATAACTTGCCTTTTTTCATTTTCTTCAGAACACTGTTCTGAAGAAAGCATAAAATGAGCCACGTGGGGAATGTTGACCAGCTTTGCCTTGTCCATCCCTTACTTTACAAATACATTCTCAATGTATTCTACCTAAGATAAGTATAACCCACTCTTCTTTATGTATTTGTGTATGTTAATGCCAAGAACCCTCTTCGCAACCCTCGAATCTTTCATCTCAAATATCCCTGATAACTGAGCCTTCGGTATGTCGATCTCAGACATGCTATAATCGGTGATAAGCATGTCATCAACATACATTATCAAGATAATGAACTTCTCATTACTTAGTGTCTTGTAATAGTGTAACACCCCATACTTTTCAGTACTCGGGTGTTACCATGGAGTTCTAAACTAATTTACACGTGTGTGGGAACACACTTAACTTACCTTACACATCATCATCCAGTGGTTCTTAATATATGCATCTTAACCTTCTAGTACAATATTCATTCATATATCAAGTCAGCTGATTATTGATTCTCAAAGACAAACAATCATGTCATCACGAAATCAACATTGATCTTCAACAACCCACTATGTTGTTAGGATCCCAATGGCAATGAAAGTCTAAACCCTGCCTTATTAGACAAATTAAACCATATGTTATCAATCTTGGCTCTTAGATCATAAGATTCACAACGTCCAACTTAAAGGTCCACAACCTGATCATCACGCTTAAACCATCAAGCCACTAATTGTACCATGAATCTTCATTTAGACAAACCCTAAGACCCTTATGACCGTCGGAAGTAATCTTTACCCAAAGAGAAAACCATCCATCCATTATTTTTAGGATGAACAACCATGTCATCAAAAAAGTTTATTTAGGATTTGAATTAACTTGTTAGTCAGGTAAAATCGCATGTAATCATTTTTGGGGCTCGGATCACAAGATCACCCGACCATCAGTCCATAATGGTTGGCCAGCCAAAATCCCCATTCGAACATGATAGATTGTTCATTTAGTTCAATGTTAACTGATAGATTCTGTGATATGATCATTGGATCTTTAGGGTTGCTGGATATTATCATTTAGGCGCATAAATCTAGCATTATGGCCCACCTGAACGTTGGATTTACCTCATCCTCGGTATGATGGCCCAACAGTTCTATTCGGGATGAATGGACAAAGTGGATTTCACTAAACATTATTGTGGGACGCTTTGACACTAAATTGCTCAACAATGGGTGCTAAGTTGTGAAAGTAACAACTAAATTCCATCCAAATCAGCTTGGTGGTGTTTGGGAATGCCGGTGATCCGATCGGGAAATAATCCAACCACTGAAGTGTTGGTAGTCGTTAGTTAGACTCATGAAATTAAGTAAGATGGCCCAATCGAGCTACGAATCTACCTCATCACTAATCTGAGGTCTTACTGGGACAAGTAGTGAAGGCCCGTATCCTAGACCGTACCGTTCCTTACACTTCCACGATCATCTTTGTCGAATTCTGGTAACCCACGACCTGTAATCTACGTTTGCGCGTAACCTTAAGTTGTATCCCGTAGATCTGATTCGACTTGACCCAACACTTGTATCATTGCGACCTCACCGTCGCCACGGTTCCAACGCCACATCTTGCGCACTGATGCGATGCCCATACTAGGAGTTGTAGGCCCAGGTTTAATTCGAGGAAACGTGTGCATTGCCAATCCCTAGAGAATCTCTATAATCCATCACATCAATTAATCAATCACAAGTCAAGTACACATTTCATCACAACTCATGCTTTCTTTCTCCCCAAGACAAGCAACCCTCCCCAAAGTCAACCCTCATGTCACTCACACCCATCACCTCTCTCTTACAACCACCCTTTATCTCTCATTCTCTACCCATTCCCCAGGCAACCCAAAGAGAGTGGCCATCCAAGCATTCCCAAGGAGAGAGAGATTCGTGTGTGGCCCACTTCCTACCCCAAGATACCTCATCTTAGCCCTTCAACCCTCATCTACCTCCATCAAAGAAGAAGCCAAGGATCTTAGCTTTCCAAGGAACCAAGAAGATCCAACAGTGGGTGTTTTGTAGGGTTAGGATTTTGTTTTTGATGATGGGCCAAGTGGGGCTTACCGGTTGATGGTATAGATCTCACTTTGGACCCTATGTGTGGCTGATGGCTCACCATGATTCATATGATCATCCCATGATGGGGCCATTCTCCATGGACCCCATCATGATGTTTATTTTAATAGTGTGAAAAGGTCATCTAGACCTTGCATTTTGGTGGAAAAGGGATCTCTACCATTGATTTTAATTGGTGGGTCCACATGTATTGGGACCCACTCAATGTATGTTTTGTATGAAAGGGAGGGCTCATAGTGGGGAAGCCCTCCATCGCACATTTCTCTCTCTCTCTCTCTCTCTCTCTCTCTCTCTCTTTCTCTATTGATGGCCCACCTTGATGATATATATGTTTTACCCTGCTGTCCATTTAGTGGACCCAATCACTGTCCACAATCGGCCCACCTTGCTGACTTCCCTGCTATCTATTTAGACAAGCCTAGGTGAAAGGAAATAAAAAATATCTGCTTGTTTCAAGGTGGGCCACGCACACATGGACCCCACACATGATGTATATGCTTTATCATCACCGTCTCGCTGGGACGGTGGGACCCACCCACAAGATGTGCGTGTTCCATCCATGTTGTCTAGACCTTGGATGCTGGATAGAAGGAAAATACAAATATCTGCTTGATCCAAGAATTCTGGTGGGCCACCCACGTGGACCCACCTTGATGCTTGTGATATCCCCACCATCCATTGCCTGGACGGTGGGAAACTACCTTGATGTATGCATTCAACCCACATCGTCCATGAGACCCACGTGATATACATGGTTTATCCTAGTCGTCCAGATCACATAGGACCCACCATAACTGGATTGGCTAGTGTACCTCGCACTAGCTATGTAGTTACTGCACGATGTCAGTAAGCTCTATGGGTCCCACTAGCAATATAGCTGCTAGAACGACGTCAGCAAGTTCTGAGGGTCTGATCATGAGATTGTGATATCCAGACTGTTCATCCCCACCGTCCACTGTTTGGGACGGTGGAAATCCCACCTTGATGTGTATGTTTTAGCCATGTCGCCCAGTCCGCTGGACGTGCGACCCACCTTGCTGTATGTATTATAAATACACACCATCTAGTGGTCTGGACGGTGGGAACTACTACGACGTATGTGTTTTATTCACAATGTCCATCTGCATCACACAGCTATATAGCTGCTGTATTGACGTCAGCAAGTTCTGTGTGTCCCACGCCACGTGTGGTGTCCATACCATCCAGATGGGACGGTGGGCCCACCGTGATATATAGTTATATCTAGGCCGTCCATCCATGGGGTCCACTGGATGTAAGTGTTTTACCCACTTTGTCTGTCCTATACAGAGATGTGGGTCCCATGTGATATATGTCTTTTTATCTATACCGTCTGTCCATCTGGACGAGAGAGCCACCATGATGTACGTGGGTCATCCATGCCACCCAATCATTTGCAGAGATCGTTTTATAGCATTACAAAGAGAATGAGATAGATCTAAATTTGAAAAGGGACCACCTATTATATCTGTGTGGCCCACGTGATGTCTGTGAGTTTCACCTACACCGTCCAAGTAGGGACGGTGAGACACACCATGATGTATGTGTTTCATATCCACCTGTCCACTCGATGGGGCCCATCTACCACGTGCAGGGCCCACCTGCTACATGTATAGGGCACACTTGATGTATATGAGGCCCATTTTGATGCATATGAGGCCCATGTGATGAGGCCCACTTGATTGCGTACATGAGGCCCGTGTATGTGGCCCATTTTAATGTAGATGAGGCCCATTGTGAGGGATATGGCCTACCATAATGTATGTGTTATATACATACCGTTTATCTATTTTTAGCTCCACCGCCTTATGCAGGCCACCATGTATGAGTGATGAGCACGCGTTGTCCATCCATTCCTGAGATAGTTGGAGGGCCCAGAGCCCTGTTATGATTCCGATTCTGATCCCAAATGGACCGCACCTTAGGACAATGGTGGTTAAATGTCCATCGTTGTAAGCTTTCCTAGAGCCCATTGTAAGCTCGTGTCCACCCTTAACTCAGTGGGCTAACCCAAAACTATTGGGCCCCCATTTATGTTAGTAACAGCCATTGGGCTAACCCAAATGTTGGGCCCCCATTGATGATAATGCTTCCCACCATGATTGGTAGTATCCTAAACCTTAGAACCTACCTTGTTGTGTAGACATAAGTATCTCCACTTGCCGTAAATAGAAGAATTATACTATCAGATTTGATGGACCCACTATTGAAGCTTATCTCGATTCGTGGGTTAGATCCACCGTCCTTACAAGGGACCCCGCCTTAGGATATATGATATTGTAATACCTTGAGTAGGTTATGATAGTCTAACATTGACCATTCCATATAGACTTCTATATGACTAGTGGGGCATATCGTTTAGCCCCTACTCTTATAAGTAGCATACCGGTTAAGGTCGATCTTTGCCTGTTATATCTGATAATCATGCTAGTGTACTTAGTCTAGTAGGACACACTAAGAACATGCTTAGTATAACATCATAATACTTGCCCATACGCATCATTTGTATGCCTGATATGAGGAATGACTGATCATAGCATATGCCATTGGGCTAAAATGTTTATGGGACTCCTTGTGAGACGGAGTTGCCCCACTGATCGCGTGGTATGCATAGGTTTGATGCATGACTGGATGGTATGACTCATGCATCTCACATTTGTATGACATGAACACTATCGGCCTTAGCGATATCAGGGTTGTGAACTCCATAAGCACATTGTGGATGGCCGGATTAGATACTAGAAATACTTAATTCTAGCACTGTGGCCACATAGGATGTCTTTGGGTGGGAGTCACAGAACCCTTTTGGTACTAGGAGATGCTCCAACGTCTAGAACGATTGGATACATAAGCGCACGAGTGCTAATACCAGTAGGTCACGTCTCCCACTGTGTCGTGGTTGGTTAGAAAGAGGTGTCATCTTATCCACCCAAGTGAGGGGGTTATAAGTTAGGTTGAGTTTGACCAGCTCATAAATGGGTCCGTTATTGATGAGTTGGGTAGGTATTGGCAGACTACTGGTCAGGCAAATAGTGTGGCCTTTTCCACTCACTGGGCTGTGCGGCTAAGGAGGTGGCAGTCATTGTGGAGTGTACTAGACCCCGGTGATATTCCAAAGGAGAACTGTACCGATATATGTACTTAATGAGGACTAACATGTATGCTTTACATCTTACATATGACATTTGGCTATGTAAGCCATGCATCGTATAGCCATGGTATGGCTGATAACATTCATGGGCTTGCCAGCATTTTCGCTTACGCTTATATTGTATGCTTAGCTCACACATTGCGCACACACTTACACCACTCTCTAAGCCTTTCGTAAGCTTATGCATGACTGTTGTGTGCAGGTGACATTGGATCACGACAACACTATGGTAGGAGCACGTGACGGATTATTTTGGAGCTTTTTGATCATCTTGTATTTCCCCTTTCTGCATTATACTCAAATGTTTCATTATAGTGGATATGTGGTGATGTTGTTTTGTAACTTGCTTATGCTTGTGGTTATGCTCCATTACAAAAGAAAAATTCATATTGAAAATCCTCCTTGTAGGATCCTACGATCGGAATCTAGCATATGGGTGCCTGGAGGGGGCACTAAGGAGGCTGTCGGCGCCGGATTTGGCATTCGAGAATTCTGTGAGCTCAGTTTCTGTGTTTGGGGCGTGACAGAAGTTTGTATCAGAGCATAACTTGGGAATACCTGAGGAACACATCACATATTTGCTATGAACTTAGATTGAATAGGTCCCGAGTCTGAATAACTTAGCTATTTTCTTATATAGACCCTTAACGTGTGTGCCTTTGAGTGTTCTCAAGGTTGATAGGCCCCTGTTCCTTCTTGTAGGACATGCTGCCCAGGAGAGCAACTTGAGCGACTCCCTCAGCCCCAATAGCGTCCGTGAGTGCAGATCAGCTACAGCAGATGCTACATGTGATGACCACTATCCTTCAGGGGCAGGGCAGGCGTCTCGCTGTTATGCCAGCCTAGGCAGAGCAGGACCGAGCGAGCGCCCTTCTTCGAGACTTTCGATAGCTCGATCCCCTGTTCTTCCAGGGTGAGCCAGACTCGACAGCGGCTGAGAGGTGGCGCTCCGATGTGGAGAAGATATTCAACACCATGAGATGTACCACCTAGCAGCGGGTCCTGTTAACTGTATTTCTTCTCTAGGGCGAGGTTGAGCATTAGTGGGCATTAGTTGCTCGAGCAATAATAGCCAATTTTGAGTGGACCTGGGAGGATTTTGTTGACCGATTCGACTGGAAGTTCTTCCCTGACCATGTCCAATAGCAGCGCGCAGTTGAGTTTGAGACTCTGGTGCAGGGAGACATGACTGTGTCTCAGTATGAGGCATGTTTTGTCGTGCTGTCGAGGTTCGCGACGTATCTTGTTGATGATGAAGGGTGAGTTTCCTGCCGTTTCGAGAACGACTTGCTCTCTAGACTTAGGAACTGCGTTGTCGGACACATGCTTCCGACATTTAATTAGGTAGTACGGAGGGCGTAGATATACGAGGCGGATTGGGCTAATTCGCAGAGGGTTCGTGATCGTAGAGGAGACCAGAAGAGGAAAGTGCCCATTGGTAATTCCCACCAGCAGCAGCATCGTCCACATCAGCGACATACGACCACCTCGGCATTCCGAGCACCATCAGCACCTCTAGCACCACCTCTGGGACTGTTCCTAGGTGCTTCCTTTAGATGCGATAAGATATGACATTCTAGGCACAAGTGTCCCCATCCACAGTAACAATAGACGAGGGCACCGTAGCGGCCTCCATAGGAGCAACAGTAGCGACCACAGCACCAGCCTCCGAACCCTCCCCCACAGTAGTAGAGAAAGCAAGTCAGGCCACCGCAACGACAGCAGAGACCTCAGAGGGGACATGCATCTCCTAGTAAGCCCATGACAGATTTTATACTGTCAAGTGGGACCCTCAGTCATCCGGAGGGGTTGTTGAGGGTACTCTCCTTGTTTATGCATGCATAGCTTGTGTATTGTTTGACTCCGGTGCATCACATTTCTTTGTGACCGAGGATTTCTGTGGATCGATTGGTTTTCCATAAGAGTCTGCTCATGAGGGTTTGTCAGTATAGACGCCCTTGGGGAAGATTGTAGTGTTGGGCTGATTTCGCTTATCTTACCCCATTATGGTTGGGGATATCTTTTTGCCTGTCGATCTATTTGCATTGCCGATATCCGAGTTTGATGTCATCCTGGGCATGAATTGGCTCACAGAGTACCACGCCATATTGGACTACTCTGTGAGGGCAGTCACGTTTTGTATACTCGGCATGCCACAGTTTCAGTTCGTAGTAGAGCCCAGAGGAGAGTAGCTTTCTTGTCAGTTGTCATGTGCCATTGAGGAGTCAGTTGCTTTGAGTATCAACTAGCTGCTAGCCGTCTGTGGTTTTCCCGATATGTTCCAGGAGATTTCAGGATTACTACCTCATCGGCACACTGAGTTCCAGATTAATCTCGTGCCCGGAACTCTACTTATTTCGAAGGCCCTGTATCGCATGACACCATTGGAGTTGTGGGAACTGTAAAAGTAGTTGAACATGTTGCGTGAGTTAGGCTTTATCCGTCTGAGTAGTTCATCGTGGGGAGCACTGGTACTCTTCATGAAGAAGAAGGATGGCTCATTGAGGTTTGCGTAGATTACCGCGAGCTCAACAAGGTCACGATTAAGATAAGTACCCGCTCCTAAGGATTAGTGATTTGTTTGATCAGCTGCAGGAAGCGTAGTTCTTTTCTAAGATAGATTGTGGTCTGGTTATCATCAGGTTCTGGTCCGAGAGGAGGATATCCCGAAGACAACCTTCAAGATGCGCTATGGTCATTTTGAGTTTCAAGTCATGTCCTTCAAACTGACCAATGCGCCCACAATATTCGTGCAGTTAATGAACGAGGTCTTCCGTCCATATCTCGATCATTTTGTTGTGGTATTCATTGATGAAATTCTAATATATTCGAGGACCCATGAGGAGCATGAGCAGTATCTAGAGATTACCTTACAGACCCTCCGCGCACATCAGCTTTATGCGAAATTGGAGAAGTGAGAGTTCTGGCAGGAGGAGGTGAAGTTCCTTGGTCACATGGTTGCAAGGGAGGGAGTCATAGTGGACCCCTCAAAGATTGATGTCGTGCATCAGTGGGGCCAGCCCAAGAAAGTGTCCAAGATCCGTAGTTTCCTTAGTTTGGTGGGCTACTAAAGGTGTTTCATTGAGGGCTTCTCTTGTACTACAGCCCTATTGACCAGGTTGACTCGGAAGGGCACTGAGTTTGTTTGGAGTGACGCATGTGAGCAGGCATTCGCAGAGTTGAAGGATTGTCTGACATCCACACCTGTCCTCACTCTTCCCTTTGGGAGTGATGGATTCATGGTTTTTACCAATGCCTCGCATATTTGTTTGGGTGCTATCATGATGCAGCAGGGGAAATCGGTGACCTTCGCATCTTGCCAGCTCAAGGTCCATGAGCAGAACTACCCCATGCATAGTTTAGAGTTGGCTACAGTTTTCTTCGCACTAAAGGTGTGAAGGCATTATTTCTACGGGGTCAGATTCGAGCTCTTCTCTAACCATAAGAGCTTAAAGTATCTCTTCTCATAGTCTGAGTTGAATATGAGGTAGAGGCGCTAGATGGAGCTCCTAAAGGACTATGATTTTGATCTTCAATACCACCTTGGCAAGGCGAACGTGGTGACAGATGCTCTTAGTTGTCGGCTACGGGGCCTAGTGACACATATGATGGTCCAGGAGTGGAGGATGCTCGAGGATATAGCAGAGTATGACTTCGAGTTTGGTCTGTAGTCTACTATCGTTCAGTTATCGAGCCTGTTGATTCAACCCTCTCTTGTCACAAGGGTGATCGAGGCTCAGCAGACAGATGAATCGTTACAGGGTTATCGAGTAGAGGCCGCATCCGAAGAGTAGTCAGATTGACAGATCGGTTCTGATGGTGGACTTCATTTTAGAGGCCGATTATGTGTTCTGGACGTTCAAGAGTTGTGCAGAGATCTGATACTAAGCTACACTGATCGAGATTTACTATCCACCCAGGCTCCACAAAGATGTACCGCGACATGAGGATGTAGTATTTTTGGGCGGGGATGAAGCACCAGATTTCTAGTTTTATGACCGAGTGTGAAACATGCCAGTGTGCCAAGGCCGATCATCAGAGACCACTAGGTCCATTACATCCGTTGAGCATCCCGTTGTGGAAGTGAGAGCACATATCCACCGATTTTATCATAGGTTTGCCGAGTACTCAGCGCGGTCATGACACCATCTGGGTTGTCATTGATCATCTGACGAAGTTGACATATTTTCTTACAATTCGTGTGACCTGGCCTTTGGACCGGCTTGCGAGGATATTCATTGAGGAGATTATGAGACTGCATGACATTTAAGTTTCGATCGTTTCTGACGGAGACCCGAGATTCACATCTCAGATCTAAAGGAGCTTTCAGAGAGTGATGGGGTCTGTTTTGCAACTCAGCACCATGTATCATCCACAGACCAATGGGCAGACCGAGAGGGTCAATCAGATCCTTGAGTATATGCTTTGGCCCTGCGTGATTGACTTCTCGGGTAGCTGGGATGATCACCTGTGAATGACTAAGTTTGCATATAACAACAGCTATTAGATGACCATTGGCATAGCTTCTCTTGAGGCATTATATGACAGACCATGCAGGTATCCGAGTTGTTGGACCGACGTTGGAGAGCAGCGTCTCCTAGGTCCCAAGCTTGTGCAGCAAACATTAAAGGTCATTGATATCATCAAGCAAAGGATGCACACAGCTCAGAGCCAGGAGAAGAGTTTTGCTTATCATTGGCGTCGTCCTTTGGAGTTTGCTGTTAGGGACAATGTGTATCTCAAGGTCTCACCCATGAAGGGTGTGGTTCATTTTGGAGTGAAGAGCAAGCTTACCTTGAGATTCATAGGACCTTTCGAGATCACTGAGCGCGTTGGTGCCATGGCCTATCGTCTTGCCTTATCATCTCAGTTGTCTGGTGTCCACAACGTTTTTCATGTATCTATGTTATGGAAGTGTGGGTTACACAATGTTCGTGTAATTGATTGGCAACAGTTGGAGGTTCGTGAGGATGCTTCTTACATTAAACAGCCAGTTCGTATCCTTAATCGGAAGGAACAGGTCCTCCGGACCAAGGTCATTCCCTTGGTGAAGGTGCAGTGAGGTCATCATAGCGTAGATGAGGCGTCTTGGGAGCACGAGGCTGAGATCTCTGAGCGTTATCCCCATCTCTTCGATGTTTGATTGTATGTTGTATTGTGTTTTGATTATATATGATGTCATAATTCCTCTCCTTTTATGAGTTATATTTACTTGCGATGATAGTGTAAATTTCAAGGACAAAATTTTTTATTAGGAGAGGAGAGCTATAAGGCCCATACCCTAGACTGTACAGTTCCTTAGACTTCCACGATCTTTCCCGTTGAATTCCAGCAACCCGCGATCTATAATCAGCGTTTGCGCTTGACCCTAAGTCAAATCCCATAGATCTGAGTTGACTCAACCTGAGACTTGTACCATTACGACCGCACCGTCACCGCGGTTCCAACGTCGTGTCTTTCACATCGATATAATGCCCAGGCTAGGAGTTGTGGGCCTGCATTTATTTTGAGAAAATGCCACGCATTGTAAATCTCGAGAGAATCTCTGTAATCCATCACATCAATCAATCAATTACAAGTTAAGTACACATCCCATCACAACCCATGCTTTCTTTCTCTCCAAGACAAGCAATCCCCCCTCAAAATCAACCCTCATGTCACTCACACCCATCACTCACACCCATCACTCCACCCATCACCTCTCTCTTACAACCACCCTCTCTCTCTCTCTCATTCTCTACCCATTCCCCAAGCAACCCAAAGAGAGTGGTCGTCCAAGCATTCCAAGGAGAGAGAGCTTTGTGTGTGGCCCACTTCCTACCCCCAAATCTCTCATCCTAACTCTTCAATCCTCATCATCTTCCATCGAAGAGAGTGCCAAGGAGTTTGGCATTCCATAGAACTAAGAAGATCCAACGGTGGTTGTTCTATAGGCTTAGATTTATATTTTGATGATGGGCTAAGTGGGGCCTACCGATTGATGATATGTATCTCACTTTGGACCCTAGGTGTGGCCGATGGCCCACCATGATTCATATGATCATCCCATGATGGGGCCATTCTCCATGGACCCCATCATGAAGTTTATTTTCTTAGTTTGAAAAGGTCATATAGACCTTGCATTTTGGTGGAAAAGGGATCTTCATCATTGATTTTGATTGGTGGGTCCACATGTATTGGGACCCACTCGATGTATGTTTTGTATGAGAGGGAGGACTCATAGTGGTGGAGCCCTCCATTGCACGCTTCTCTCTCTCTCTCTCTCTCTCTCTCTCTCTTCCTATTGATGGCCCGCCTTGATGATGTATATGTTTTACCCCGCTGTCCATTTAGTGGACCTGATCACTGTCCACAATGGGTCCACCTTGCTGACCTCCCTGTTGTCCGTTTGGACAGGCCTAAGTGAAGGGAAATAACAAATATCAGCTTGTTTCAGGGTGGGCCATGTACACATAAACCCCACACATGATGTATATGTTATATCCTCACCATCAAGCTAGGATGGTGGGACCCACCCACATGATGTGCTTGTTCGATCCATGCTTCTAGACCCTAGACGCTGGATGGAAGGAAAATACAAATATCTGCTTGATCCAAGAATTCTGGTGGGCCACCCACGTGGACCCACCTTGATGCTTGTGATATCCCCACCATCCATTGCCTGGACAGTGGGAAACTACCTTGATGTATGCATTCAACCCACACCGTCCATGAGACCCACGTGATATACATGTTTTATCCTAGCCGTCCAGATCACGTAGGACCCACCATAACCGGATTGGCTAGTGTACCTCACACCATCTATGTAGTTGCTGCATGACGTCAGCAAGCTCTGTGGGTCCCACCGGCAATATAACTGCTGGAACGACGTCAGCAAGTTCTGAGGGTTTGATCATGAGATTGTGATATCCAGACCGTTCATCCCCACCATCCACTATCTGGGACGGTGGAAATCCCACCTTGATGTGTATGTTTTAGCTACGTCGCCTAGTCCGCTGGACGTGTGACCCACCTTGCTGTATATATTATAAATTCACACTGTCCAGTGGTCTGGACGATGGGAACTACTATGACGTATGTGTTTTATTCACAATGTCCATCTGCATCACACGGCTATATAGCTGCTGTATTGATGTTAGCAAGTTCTGTGGGTCGCACGCCACGTGTGGTGTCCACACCATCCAGATGGGACGGTGGGCCCACCGTGATATATACGTTATATCCAGGCCGTCCATCCATGGTGTCCATTGGATGTAAGTGTTTTATCCACTTTGTCTGTCCTGTACAGAGATGTGGGTCCCATGTGATATATGTCTTTTATCTATACCGTCTGTCCATCTGGACGAAAGAGCCACCATGATGTACATGGGTCATCCATGCTACCCAATCATTTGCAGAGATCGTTTTATGGCATTACAAGGTGAATGAGATAGATCTAAATTTCAAAAGGGACCACCTGTTGTATCTGTGTGGCCATGTGATGTATGCCTGTTTCATCTGCATCGTCCAAGCAGGGACGGTGGGACACACCATGATGTATGTGTTTCATATCCACCGGTCCACTCGATGGGGCCCATCTGCCACGTGCAGGGCCCATGTACAGGGCACACTTGATGTATATGAGGCCCATGTTATGCGGCCCATCTTGATGTATATGAGGCCCATGTTATGCGGCCCGTTTTGATGCATATGAGGCTCATGTGATGCGGCCCACTTGATTGCATACATGAGGCCCGTGTATGCGGCCCATTGTAATGTATATGAGGCCCATTGTAAGGGATATGGCCTACCATAATGTATGTGTTATATACATACCGTTTATCTATTTTTAGGCTGTGGGCCCCACCACCTTATGCAGGCTCACCATGTATGAGTGATGGGCATGCGCTGTCCATCCATTTTCGAGATAATTGGAGGGCCGAGAACCCCGTTATGATTCCGATTCTGATCCCAAATGGACTGCACCTTAGGACAATGGTGGTTAAATGTCCACCATTGTAAGCTTTCCTAGGGCCCATTGTTAAGCTCGTGTCCACCCTTAACACAGTGGGCTCACCCAAACTATTGGGCCGCCACTTATGTTAGTAACACCCATTGAGACCCAAATGTTGGGCCCCCATTAATGATAATGCTTCCCACCATGATTGGTAGTATCCTAAACCTTGGAACCTACCTTGTTGTGTAGACATAAGTATCTCCTCTTACCGTAAATGGAAGAATTATGCTATCAGATTTGACGCACCCACTGTTAAAGCTTATCTCGATTCATGGGTTAGATCCACCGTCCTTGCAAGGGACCTCGCCTTAGGATATATGATATTCTAATACCTTGAGTTGGTTATGATAGTCTAACATAGACCATTCTATATAGACTTCTATATGACTAGTGGGGCATATCGTTCAGCCCCTTCTCTTGTAAGTAGCATACCGGTTAAGGCCGATCATCGCCTGCTATATCTGATAATCATGCTAGTATACTTGTATAGTAGGACATACTGAGAACATGCTTAGTATAACATCATAATACATGCCCACACGTATCATTTGTATGCCTGATATGAGGAATGATTGATCATAGCATATGCCATTGGGTTGAGATGTTTATGAGACTCTCTGTGAGAGGGAGTTGCCCCACAGGATCGCGCGGTACGCGCAGGGTTGATGCATGACTGGATGATATGACTCATGCATCTCGCATTTGTGTGACATGATCACTGTACGCCCTAGCGATATAAGGGTCCTGGCCTCCACAACCACATCGTGGATAGCCTGATTGGATACCGAAAATACTTAGTTCTAGCACTATGGGCACATAGGATGTCCTTGAGTGGGGTGGGAGTCCCAAAACCTTTTTGGTACCAGGAGATCATCTAAAGTTTAGACCGATTGGACACATGAGCGCACGTGTGCCGAATACTAGTATGTCGCATCCCCACTGTGTTGTGGTCAGTTGGAAGGGGGTGTGACCTTATCCGCCCGAGTGAGGGGGTTGTAAGCTAGGCTGAGTTTGACTAGCTTGCAAATGGGTCCGTTATCGACAAGCCGGGTAGGTATTGGCAGACTATTGGTCAGTCGGATAGTGTGGTCTTTTCCACTCGCTGGGCTATGCAGTTAGGGAGGCGGCAGTCAGTGTGGAGTGTACTAGACCCTGGTGATATTCTAAAGGGGAACTGTGCTGATATATGTAATTGATGAGGACTGGCATGCATGCTTTACATCTTGCATATGACATTTAGCCATGTAAGCCTTGCATCGCATAACCTTAGTATGGATGATAGCATTCATGGGCTTGGCAGCATTTTCGCTTACTCTGATATTGTATACTTGGCTCATGCATTACGCACACACTTACACCACCCTCTAAGCTTTTCGTAAGCTTATGTATGACTGTTGCGTGTAGGTGACGTTGGATCGTAGCAGCACTGAGGCAGGAGCGCGCGACATATTATTTTAGAGCTTTTTGATCATCTTGTATTTCCCTTTCCGCGTTGTGCTCAAATGTTTCATTATAGTGGATATGTGGTGATGTTGTTTTGTAACTTGCTTATGCTTGGGGTTATGCTCTATTACAAAATAAAAATTCATATTGAAAATCCTCCTTGTAGGATCCCAGGATCCGAATCTGGCATATGGGTGCCGAGAGCCGAGAATGGGGCACTACGAAGGCTGTCGGCGCCGGATTCGACGACTGGGAATTTTGTGAGCCCGATTTCTGAGTTTGGGGTATGACAAGCAGAATTAGATGGACGATGTGGATTTGTCAAATACATCATTGTGGGCCACACATTAGTGTATGTGTGCATCAAGGGTGCTGCACCTGCAGTGCACTGGATAGTCAGCATGGTCAAACCAGGCTTTGACCCAATAAATCTCATAAAAGAGAGATTTCTCTCTCTTTTTCCCTCTCGAACCAGGTTTGAACGAGTGATGCCCATTCTTACTGATCGTAGCCTGCCATGATAACCCACCTGTACGATTTGAGCCATCCATCATGCTCGGACCGAGGATCTAACTAGAGCCAAGGATGACCCACCTGAGGATATGCATGCGTATCATTGAGACTTAAATATTGCATATTCAACCCTTCAATTACATTAATTTTCCTGAAATTTAATTGATAATTTGTTCAATTATATGCGTTTTTGTCATGCGAGGTGATTCAGAAGCTTACAATGAATATGCGCTTAAAATGATGATCAAAAGAAGATATGAAGAATTGGAGATTTGGAAGTCATTATTAAAGAATTCACATGCCACAGATCCAAGGAAACCTAGTGAGGAATAAAGAGAATCGAAGGCTTGAACTGAAGAAAATGAATCCTGGAAATTGGTCAGAAAAATGATATTCAGAAACTCCGAGTCTAAAAGAGAAATTTTGAAAATAATTCCCAAAAAAGACTTTAATGGCATCGACAATTATGAATTTTGAGCTTAACTCGCTAGACAGTTTTGGACAATTTTCGATGACTTCGAAGCCAGTTCGATGACATCGAAGTTTGCCATTGAAGATGCGCGCAGAGTGCATAAATTTGATATGGTTTGTGAACTTTTTCGAGGAGGTGCGAAAGAATGAGTTGCAAAACTATTTAAAGGAGTCCCTAGGCTATTACAAATAATCTTATAAGGTTTGGAAAGGGAGAGAAGACCTGGGCAGAGAGCCGACAACGTTCTTCCACTTCAATTTCTTCACGGTTCTAGTAGAGCTTTTTTATTTTCTTCTAGGATGTTAGTCTTCTTACGCTAATCTCTTAGCTAAGGCTAAGGGATGAAACCTGTAGTTTATTTTGATCTTTAATTTTCTTTGATTCAAATATATGTTGATTTTTCATTAAGTTTTAGTTTAAATAAAGATATATTCCAGTTTTTTATGATTTATTGTAACTGAAATTACAGTAAATGCTGTGAAAGCTTTTAATATGATCATATTGGCTTTGAAATTGTGTGATCTGTAAAAGTTGTTGTTCACCATCGTCTATGGCACTACAAGAAAAAAGGGCTTTAGCCTTTGTTCAAAACTGTGGCTAAAAAGGTTAACAATTGAGGCTAAAGCATTTAGCCTCAGTTTTGCCTCAATTATCCAAACCGATGTTGGAACCCCCGCGACGAAAGGCTTTAGCCTCAATTGTAGCAACCGAGGCTAAAAGGACTTTTATAGCCTTAGTTTTAACAACCGAGGCTAAAAGGACTTTTATAGCCTCTTTCTTCAAGTGAAGCTAAAAACAAGCAAAAAACTTTTTATCTTTTGATTTCGTCCCGATCTCGATCGTATCTTTCTGAGATCTTGGCCGAAGATCTAGGAAGTCTATTGCAACACGGATCCGCCCAAGATCTCAGCCAAGAATCTAGGAAGATCCTCATGACTTATAGTAGAACTCAAATCCTATTTCGAGGTATCCCTATTAAATAAGGAGATCGCTCCTACGCCATCTACCCTCCTCACCTTTAAATAAGAGTGCCTCCAAAGTGAAAGCTATGCACAATCTTTAGCCTAAAACCCCTTACTCAACCCAACCCAGACTTTTTATCTGACTTAGGCATCGAAGGGTCCGGGTCCCCTCCACTAGTCAAGGTCTCCTTTGTCCATCCCTTGTGTAGGTACACGAAGGTCCAGGGAAGGCTAACGAGATTTATGCATCAACAATTTGGTTCTGTCTGTGGAATGATGTCGAAAGCTATTCTTATAATCCATCAAGGCTCAACAATGACGAAAGGGAAAAAGAAGACAGCCCCCTCCACCGCAGCTCTTGATCTTGCACCATCGGAGCAGTCTACTAGCCACCGGGATTCATCTTCCTAGCTTCACAATGATTATGCACCCACGGGCCGATTCATTGACCCCGAAGTCGAGGAGGTCAACTTATTTCCCTTAAACAACAAGTTGAAGCATTAAATGACAACATGACTTTGATGAAACAAATATTTGAACAATTACGATATCTCCCTATCCAAGGAACCAGATAAGTAGCAGAACTGATGGCTCCAGAGGTCTCTGAGCCATCCGAGGTGCCTGTCGGTTCTCGAAGAAGCAGGTATGTTGGAACATCGAGGCCAACACCTTCTCACATCTCAGGAACTATCGTGTTGGCTGCCTCTGACTTACGTCACTAACTGGAGAGAAAGAGAAGTGACAAGGCCCTCGAGGCAGCGAACAAGGCAATGACCGAGAGCGGTGACCCCCAGGAAGCCGAGCTCAATGACATACAAGGTCAAATTGACAATATATAATAGGCTTACCAAATAAACGCTCTGACCTCAGTGGAGGTAATACTAGAAGAAACCGAGCCACCATTCACTGCCGACATCATGCATGCTCAACTAGCACCAAGATTCAAGATGCCTTAGATCGCCCCGTACTATGGAACCACCGACCCAGCCGAGCACTTGGAATCCTTTAGGGCTTGGATGGAACTCCACGATGCATCAACCACAGTCATGTGCCGCGCATTTTCCTTAACCCTAGAGGGAGCAACTTGGAAGTGGTTACAACAACTAAAGCCACAATCGATCAGCTCTTCACATAGCTCAGCAAAGCGTTTATCACCAACTTCATTTGAGGAAAAGAGAGCCTCAAGACAACTTCCCATCTCCTCAATATTGTCCAGAGAGAGGGCGAGCTGTTGAAAGATTACATCAAGTGTTTCAACCAGGAAATGATGCAAGTATAAGAACATTTGGAAGAAATCGCTCTTTCTGTCATGATGGGAGGCTTAAGGGAAGGATGGTTCCTCTTCTTGCTCGCCAAAAACCCCCCAACGATGATGGCTGACCTTCTCAATAGGGCTCAAAAATACTCTAACGCCAAAGAACTTTTCAGCCTGCGAAAATTGCTCAGAACAAGGGAAACTCGGCCAGAGAGAGGTGACCTAAGGAGGAGCCTACTTCAACCAATGACAACAAAAGAAGGAAAGACAACTAGCCACCTAGAGGTTAGCGCTCAAGTAGATGACCCGACAACAGGTTCAGCTCGTACACACCCGTCAACACAATGCTTGAACAAGTCCTCATGGAAATCAGGGACAAGTGAATTCTCAAATGACCGAACAAGATGAAATCCGAAATCGACAAATGGAACAAAAGAAAGTATTATCACTTCCATTGTGACCACTGTCATTCGACTGGTGATTGCTTCGATTTAAAGAGGAAACCAAAGCTCTCATCCACAATGTGCATTTGCGAGAATCATTAGTAAGAGGTAGAGTGAACAAATCCAAAAATATGACATGCCCATCAACAATGAACCTATTGTGGAAATCCGCACAAACTTTGGTAGACCTGCTAGGGGAGGAGGCTCAAATTAAGCTTGAAGAGCTCATGCCCGAAGTATCAATCACTACAGCTCAGAGCATCAAATCTACGTCACCAGCAAGATTCTGAAAGAGCAAAAATAACACCTTGTGATTTGACCTTCACTGAAGATGACGCTCGAGGCCTTCACCACCCCCATAATGATGCACCTGTGGTGACTATGACCATACATACCGCAAAGTGTTTCGAATCTTGGTGGACATAGACAGCTCAACAGACATCCTCTTCGCTAAAGCATTTGACAAAATGGGAGTCAGAAGGTCTCCGCTTCGACCCGTCAAAACCCCCCTGCTCGGATTTGCGGGAGATAAAGTTACCTCAGAAGGATTAATTCAACTCCCAGTCACCACTGGAGAGGGACAAAACCAAACGATGACCATGATACTACCCTTCTGTCTAAAACATCATCCTCAAATGGCCCTCGCTCAACACTCTTCGAGAAGTCGTGTCAACATATCATCCCACGATGAAGTTCCCAAATGAGCACTGTATTGGACCAATCAAAGGAGATCAATAGGAAGCTCGACAATGCTATTCCATGGCATTAAGGACACATCATCAAGCAATGGCCATCACTTCTCTCGATCCCCAGGAAGACTTAGTCTAAAGAGGGTGCCCAATGGAAGACCTAGTACTCATCCCCCTCGATGAATCCGATCCAACCCGTACAGTGCAAGTCGGGTCATCGCTAGTGCCACCATTACGAGATAAGGTGATGAGTCTCCTCCTCCAACATGTTCGCATGGTCCCATCAGGACATGTCAGACATCAGCCCAAACGTTATGGTTCATAAATTGAATGTCGACCCCGACTACCAACCAATCAGGTAGAAGTGGAGGGCATTCGAGCTAGAATGATACGCTGTAATTTGGGAAGAGGTGAAAAAACTCCTAAAGGATGGTTTTATTGAAGAAATCTACTATCCAGACTGGATAGCCAATGTTGTTTTGGTTAAAAAGTCTAATGGGAAGTGGCGAGTCTGTGTTGACTACACCGACCCGAACAAAGCGTGCCTCAAAGATAGCTTCCCTCTTATGAGGATTGACCAGCTCATTGATAACACAGCCTGACATGAGCTCTTGAGTTTCATAGCCGCCTACTAGGGCTACAATCAAATTTCTATGCACCCATACGACAAGCAGAAGACGACCTTCGTCACTGACAAACGACTCTACTGTTATAAGGTCATGCCTTTCGGGCTGAAAAACGCTGGGGCCACCTACCATCAACTCGTCAACAAAATTTTTTCCCAATAGATCAGACGATCCATGGAAGTCTATGTTTCCGACATGCTCGTCAAGAGTATCAAGGTTGTAGACCATGTCTCTGACCTTGAAGAAATGTTCGCGATCCTACGTAAATACTAGATGAAGTTGAATAAATGCAAGTGCGCCTTAGGCGTTAGTTCAAGAAAATTCCTCACTGGTCAGCTAGAGAGGGATAGAGGCAAACCCTAATAAAATTCAAGCTTAGCCCAACACAAGCTTAACCAGAACGACAAAGGAATTTTAGTGCCTCACAGGGAGGATAGCCGCTCTCAACTATTTTGTATCTCGAGCTATGGACAAATGTCTCCCCTTTTTCAAGCAATTTGTAAGTGTTATGTTGTTTTAAGCACCCTTTGTTGTCAATTTTTGGTGAGACAAAATAATTTAGAGTTTGACTTGTTCATATGATGGAACATTCACTTTCAAGATCGTCATCATATGAAGATTTGAAGTACAAGACATGAAGATCAAGCTACTAAGATAAGTCTTCTAAAGTGAGTCTACTTCAAGTTCAATCTTCTAATGCAAATCTACTTAAAGTAGAAGATTTGAAGTTATTGAAGACTTGAGTTCAATGTTCAATGATTCAGGTATAAGTGACCCTAGAAAGACCCTAGGTTTAGGTCCTTTCTTATGCATATTATCTAAGGGTTATTAACTTTGAATAGGCTTAAATTCGACTAGTCCTAGCCTATGTTTGACTAGTCCAGGCTCTAGTTCGACCAGTATAGGAATTTCTTCGACCAGTCCAAGTTTCAAACTTAAATTTTGAGTTTTTCTGGTAGATCCTCGACTAGTCGAGCACCTTGCTCGACCAGTTATGGAGATCTGTTGGACTAGTCATGGGGAGCTCGACTTGAACTCCAGTAACATATTTTTGCATCCCATGACCAGTTAAGGGCTGTGCTCGACTAGTCGAGCAGGCCACTCGACTAGTCGTAGGTTGGTTTTATCTGATTGCGGTAAAAAATTTGAAATTTTATTGAATCTAAGACCAGTCGAATGAGACCTTAGACCAGTCGAAGGAACCATTTTTCAACTTATAAATAGAGGTCTTTTCTCATTCTAAATCATTCAATTAATCCACAGATAGCTTCCATTATTTGCTTCTTATTTTAGTTTGTGATATTGATCCACACTAAGTTCAAGAAATCATGTTGTCCTACCATAAACATTTGTTTTCAGTGTACGGTTGTCCTTTGAATAGAGTTTGAATCAATTTCTCAATACTATTACGATTAAGATCTGCATTTGATTAATTTCCTTTTCAAGTGGTATCAAAGCTAAGTTGCTTATTTTCTTGGATTAATTTCCTTGAGCATATCGATCTAGAGCTTTCATTATGTCAAATTTCGATAACTTGTCTATTACTAGGCCACCACCCTTTGATGGCTCAAACTATATTTATTGGAAAGCTAGAATGAGGATTTTCTTGAAATCCATTGATGAAAGCATGTAGCAAGCCATGATAACCAAATGGAAAGCACCTGTGTTTGAGGTTCTAGGCAGTGATGGAACCAAGTCCATTAAAGAAACGCCTTTTTATTTATGGACCATACCTCATAAAAGTGATAGTAGTGCTAATGCTAAGGTTTTAAATGCAATTACATATGCTCTATCACCTGATAAGTTCAAACGAATCATTTCATGTGATACAACTAAAAAAGCCTAGGACATTCTTGAAATGACACATGAAGGAATGACTATTGTCAAAAAGTCTAAAGTTCAAATTCTCACTACTAAGTTTGAGAAAATTCGTATGGAAGAAATGGACCTCTATACGAAACTAAATGACACGGTCAATTCTATATGGGGCCTAGGAGATGGGATCCTAGAAAGCAAAGTCTGTGCTAAAATACTACGATCAATTCCTGAGTGGTTTAATTCTAAAGTTACAACCATTCAGGAACTAAGAGACAGATCAAATGAAGGTTGAGGAGTTCGTTGGTTCACTTCAAACCTATGAATTAAATTTTAAAGCTCCCAAGGTAAGTCTATAGCTCTTAAATCATCCAAATCTATTTCAAAAGATATGAATTTTGATTTTGAAAACTCTGAAGATGATATGGATTTACTTGGTAAAAAGTTTTATAGGATTTTTAAAAGTAAGAAAAGAGTAGATTTTCAAAAACCCTTTGAGAAGAGAAAGGGAAAATCTAAAAATTGTAAATCTGTAAAAGATAGTTAGTGTTTGAACTGCCATGAATATGGGTATTTGGCAAATAAATGTCTAAAAAGGGACAAACCAAAAAGAAAAGGCATGTTAGCCACTTAGGATGAATCATCTAGCTATGAAGCTTCTTCTAAGTCGGATGAATTAGAACAAGAAACTTCAAATGAAGTAAATGCTCTAATGACTATAACCAGAGTCACCTCCTCAGATAGTTGCAATTCATCTGATTATGGGAATCTCAGGAGTGACCCTGAAAATGAAAATGAAGAAGATCTTCAGGATGCCTATAATGCCCTATACAAGGAAAATTGTAAGATTGTTGTCAAATTAAAGCTTCAAAAAGAAAAATTCTTTAAATTAAAAGAACTTGAAAATTCTGTTTTGGAAATATCTCATCTTTCTGATTGTTATGAAATACTAAATGTGATTTAAGTTTCAAAACTTGTGAACTTGAAAAACTCTGAACAGAAAATGAGAAACTAAAGCATGAAGTTTATTCCCTATTGAATTCTAAGGGTACTTGGAGGTATGCCCATGGAGACCCTAAGCTTGAAAATTTATTAATAGCATCCAGAAAATGTGGTGATAAAACAGGTCTGGGTTATATCAAAGATACACCTCTGAAACATAAGAATGCATCTCCTATATTTGTTAAAGGAGAATCCTCAAACTCAAAAGGAAAGAGCTTGAAAAATAGTAACCAAAACAACTTTAAAAATTCAAAATCTTTTCAAGCTTCTAAAGTCAATCCAAATAACATCAGCTTTCAAAAAATAAAGTTATAACCCCTTAGCTGAAAAAATTATGGACTTACTCAAAGAGCTTCTCAAATCTAACTCTAATATCAGTGTTGATAAACAGAGAAATTTAATTTCTACTAAGGCAAGGAAAACCAATAGTACTCCAAAACCTAGAATTATAATGAAATGGGTTCCGAAAGTTACTTGTCTTGTTGTCCACACTGCCTTCAAGGCTTCTAGTCATTCAAAGTGGTACCTAGATAGTGGTTGTTCGAGACACATGATAGGTAACAAAGATATGTTCACCAACTACAAAGATATGACTGATGCCTCAGTCACTTTTGCTGATGGAAGCAACTGCAAGATTATTGGCCAAGGTATGGTACAAATTTCTAACCTTCTTCATTTTAAAAATGTCTTATATTTTGAAGGTCTTAAGCACAATCTTTTAAGTATATCTAAAATTTACGATAACAAACATAGTGTTAAATTTACTAATCAAGGATGCGAGATTTCAAATGAGAAAGGTTATGTGATATTAAATGGTCGTAGAACGTATGAAAATTGATATATCATTAATGAGTCTTGCTCATCTACATTCTCATGTTACATGGTCTAAACTGATGAAACTGAATTATAGCACAAACACCTTGGACATGTTAACTATCAAAATCTTTATAGATTGAGCAAAATTAATCTTATTAGAGGTCTACCCAAACTATAGAAAGTGGATAAAATATGTGGTGCATGCCAAATTGGAAAACAAACAAGGAGTAGTCACAAGAAGGTGAACTCCTCTCCCACATCCAAACCCCTTGAACTTCTTCATATGGATCTTGTTGGACCAACTAGAATGGAGAGTAGAGGTGGTAAGAAGTATTTTCTGATGATTGTTGATGACTTTACCAGATTTACTTGGCTAGGATTCATGAGAGAAAAATATGACACTCTCGATGAAGTTAAAAGGATTCTAAAACAAATTCAAATGGAAAAAGAAATGAATGTTATCAAGATCAGAAGTGATCATGAGACGGAATTCGCAAATAGCAATTTTGAGAAGTTTTATAATGATCATGGCATATCGCATGAGTTTTCAGCTTCTAAAACACCTCAACAAAATGGGGTTGTTGAAAGAAAAAATAGAGTGCTACAAGAGATGGCCAATGTTATGCTAAATAGCATGAAGTTACCCAGGAATTTGTAGGTTGAAGCTGTAAACACTACGTGCTATATTTTAAACCATGTGTATATTAGAAAATCTAAAGATAAAACATCATATGAATTGTGGTTTGATAAGAAACCTACTATCAAATACTTTCAAATTTTTGGAAGTAAGTGCTTCATCTTACGTGACCGTGAAAACTTAGGGAAGTTTGAAGCCAAAAGTGATGAAGGGTTATTCTTAGGGTATGCTCTGAATAGTGGAGCTTATCGAGTTCTAAAAAAGAGAACAAGCGTAATTCAGGAATCTATAAATATGGTAATCGATGATCACCTGAACGCACCCTCTTCTAGTTCAGAAGATGATCAAGTTAATATAATTGAAAAACCTGACTCATCATCTAGTCTAGTCAATACTGAACTAAGATCAGTCAAAGACCATCATACTGATCTAATACTAGGCAATCCTCTCATTGGTGTGCATACTAGAAAATAATTAGAAAAAATTTGCAACTACATTTGCTTTACTTCTCAAGTTGAACAAACCAACGTAAAAGAAGCACTTACTAATGAAAATTGGATTGTTGCTATGCAAGATGAATTAAATCAGTTTGTTAGGAATGATGTTTGATACTTTTTTCCAAGACCATCTGATAAACACATAATTGGAACCAAATGAATTTTTAAGAACAAATCTGATGAATTAGGAAATATAATCAGAAATAAAGCTAGACTAGTTGTACAAGGGTATACTCAAATATAAGGAATTGATTATGATGAAACCTTTGCTCTAGTAGCTCATCTTGAATCTATCAAATTATTTATATCCATTACCTGCTTTAAAAAGTTTAAGATATATCAAATGGATGTTAAAAGTGCTTTCTTAAATGGTGATTTACATGAAGAGGTCTATGTTGAACAACCTAAGGGCATTGAGGACCCTAAATACTCTAATCATGTTTATCGTCTTAAAAAGGCACTTTATGGTTTGAAACAAGCCCCCAGGGCATGGTATGATAAGCTGACTAAGTTTTTACTCAATCACAATTTTGTTATGGGAAGCATTGATAAAACCCTATTTGTTAAAAAATATAATGAACAGATACTAATTGTACAAATATATGTTGATGATATTATTTATGGTTCAACATGCACTAACCTGTCCGTTGAGTTTACAGAGCTTATAAAATCCAAGTTCGAGATGAGTATGGTGGGAGAATTGAACTACATTCTAGGTTTACAGGTTAAACAATTAAAAGATGGTCTCAAACTAAGTACACCTTAAGTTTGTTTTAGAAATTTAGATTTGAAAATGGTAAGAAATTCGATGCTCCTATGAGTATGACTCTCAAGCTCTCAAAGGATGAAACAGGTAAAAGTATAGACGCTCGGTTATATCGCAGCATGATTGGTAGTCTCTTATACTTAACTGCAAGTAGACCAAATATTGCATTTAGTGTAGTATCCATATTAGATATCAATCAGATCCAAAGGAATCACATCTTTTTGCTGTCAAACGCATTATTAGATATGTCGCACTTACTACTAGTTTAGGCCTCTGGTATCCGTATAATACAAATGTTAAATTAGCTAGATATACAGATGCTGACTGGGCAAGAAACATTAATGATAGAAAATCTACCAGTGGTGGATGTTTCTATGTTGAGAATTGTTTAGTTTCCTGGCATAGTAAGAAACAGAGTTCGGTATCTTTATCCACAATTGAGGCTGAATATATTGCTGCTGGTAATGTTTGTACTAAGCTTGTTTGGATTAAAAGAATGCTTAATGATTACGGAATTGCACAGGACACTATGGTCTTGTATTGCAATAACTTTAGTGCAATTAATATCTCAAAAAATTCCATCTAGCATTCTCGAACAAAACATATTGATATTTGTTATCACTACATTCGGGAATTGGTTGAAGATAAAAGCATTTCTTTAAAATATATCCAGACAGAAAATCAGCTTGCTAACATCTTAACTAAACCTCTTGACAGGAATAGGTTTTTCAAATTGAAACTTGATATTGGTATGTGTAATTTAAATTAAGTGGAATATGCTATGTTTGCATGCTTTGATTTTTATATTATTTTATGCAAATATTTTTGAAAAATTTTAAACAAAATTTATTTTTTTAGTGTTTCACGACTAGTCGAGCACGTACTCGACCAGTCGTGAAACTCGTGATGGGTGTCTTAAAAAGAGAAAATCACTTTATTTTCTTCATTTCTTCATCTTCCACATCTGGTCCTCTTTCGACTTGTCGAACCCCTCTCTCATAGGATCATTGTATGTGCTCTAATTTCATTCTCCTTATAGATTTGGGTCATCGTTTGTTTATTGTGCTACATTTTGAAGTTGATTTAGGTTTTTCATTCCATTTTTGTGGGTTTTGATAAAAAAAAAATCTGATTTCTTTGAAACCCATCATTCATTTGTTGATTTCTTCTATTACTTACATTCAATGGACGCCCGTTGTAAGAAGAAAGCAACTTGTGCTTCTTCTTCAAGGGCAACTCCTCTTAGGGTGCATACCTTATGGCCACCTGAGGAAGACCTGAAATATGTGCGGGATGTCCACAACAAGAAAATCATTGTTGAGTGTACCGTAAATATTGATCATTCGGCTCCTTCTCATCTTCTTCCCATCCTTAACGTTGTAGGTTGGGAAAACATCCTCAATTGGGGCAGACCAGCATACCGCTCTATTGCGCAAGGGATGTTTGCATCTAATGGTGAAACGTCCCTTAACGATCTAACTTTCGCTATTCATTTTAGAGAAGGGACGTTTAAAGTTGATAAACATCTCATTTCTGGTTTATTAGACATTAATGTTATTGATGACAATATTCCTATACCAACTCTTGCTGAGAGAATGTCTGAATCTGAGAGGTGCAAACTAACCCGTAAATTATGACATTTTGATGTGGAGTGGAGTCCAGGTAATGCCCTCTATGCCAATCAGATGTTGCCCAAATAAAGGGTTCTTCATCGCATCTTTATTGCAAATGTGTATCCTTATTTTGAGAACAAGGCTGAGCTGACCTCGTTTATGTGCTACATTCTCCATTCTGTCATTTTTAGCATTCCCATTTGTCTTCCTTCCTTGATCTGTTATATTATCATTTAATTCCATCTCCATCCTGGCCATGGTTACATACTGTTTGCCTATCGGATGACTACATTAGCTCTTCATTATAATGTGGTCATGTCACCTACTGACGCACCAATAGCGGTTCTAACATTTAATAACTCTAACATCAACAAGATGAACCTAAAGTTCTTACCTAGCCAACGTGATGGGGAGGATGTAGAAGTTGAAGAAGAAGACACTCTACTAGCTGACACTACTATAGACGATATTTTTGATGAATTGGAAACTGATGATGAGGCGGACCCTGATTTTCAGCTGTCTCAGTTTGATGATCATCTTCCCTCACTGGAGGAGAAGGTGGGTCAGTTAAAAATGTCTAAGGACAATCAGAATGAAAGTCATAAATCGTCGATGAAGTATTTGTGCAAATATTTCCATCACATTACGAGGGGACTTCATCAGATTGACCCGTCCATTCCACCTCCTTCCTCCTCAGGTTTTGATTAGTATTTGAATTTTTCTATGTTGGATCTATATAACTTAACTTTACTTTCACTATTTCACTTGGTTTGTATGGGATTATTCTGGATAACACTCTCCTTTTCTTATTACTATCTTTATGACACTCCTTTGATGCTACTCTCATTATTTTCTCCTAATCGTATTTGTGCTTTAATTAGATTTATGTCTTCCTTTGTCAAGTTGTGACAAAAAGGGGGAGAGACTTGTTATTATGATGTTTGGCTAATTTGCTTGTTATAATGTTTGGTTTATTTGCTTGTTATGCTCATAGTAACATATGTAGCTTATGCGCAAATGAATTAGATTATGTGGCCTATATAATTTGGATATATGTATATTTCTTAATACAGGTACTCTACAAAAGTCTAGTCAAAGCCCACGCTCAGACTGAGGGGGAATAGATTGAGGGGGTGTATATATTGTGTATGAAAGAGTGTTGTGAATGATTGTGAAGTTGTGAAGTTTGTGTATTGTAATCTTCTTTGTCATGAATTTGACAAAGGGGGAGATTGTAAGTGTTATGATGTTTTAAGCACCCTTTGTTGTCAAATTTCGGTGAGACAAAACAATTTAGAGTGTGACTTGTTCATATGATAGAAAGTTCACCTTCAAGATCATCATCATATGAAGATTTGAAGTACAATACATGAAGATCAAGCTACTAAGATCAGTCTTCTAAAGTGAGTCTACTTCAAGTTCAAGCTTTTAATGCGAATCTACTTCAAGTAGAAGATCTGACATTACTGAAGACTTGAGTTCAATGTCCAATGATTTAGGTATAAGTGACTGTCACGCCCCAAACTCAGAAACTGGGCTCTCAAAACTCCTGATCACTGAATCCGATGCCGACAGCCTCCGTAGTACCCCATTCTCGGCTCCAAGAGTCTATACGCTAGATTTCGATCCTAGGATCCTATAAGGAGGATTTTCCAACGTTCATTTCTTGTAATAAGAATAACCACAAGTTTACCCAAATCACAAAGGCAACATCATCATCACATATCCACTAATATAAACATTTGAATACAATGCTAAAAGGGAAATATATATGTCAAAAATCAAAGCTTCAGAAGACCACTGCACACTCCAAGCTCAATGCTACTACAACCGGACGTCACCTGCACGCATCTATCATGCATAAGCTTATACAAAGCTTAGAGGGTGGTGATAGTGTGTGCACAAGGTAAGTGTCAGGTTTGCAATACAATGCCATAAATCATACGATATCAGGGTAAGCGAAAATACTAGCTGTAAGACCCGTATCCTAGTCCGTATCGTTCCGTTAGCTTTTGTGGTCCTTTCGGTCGAATTCCAACAACCTTCGCACCATATCCGACGTTTACGCGCGATCTTAAGCTGAGTCTTGCTTACCGAAGTCAGCTCGAACTGAAACCTGTACCTTGGCAACTGCGCCGTCGCCGCGGTTCCAACGCCGCGACTCATGCACTGAACCGATACCCAGGGTAGAAGATGTAGGCCCACGTTCAATTCGAAGAAAATTCCGCGTGTATGAATTTCGCGAGAATCTCTACGACCTATCCCATCAATCAATTAATCAATCCCATCAATCATGTACACATCACACATCAAGTCAAGTACAAGCAACCCATACCCTATCCCTACCCCTCTCTTACACAAGCTGCCTAAAGTCAACCCTCACATCACTTCATCCATCACTCAACCCATCACTCCATCACCTATTATCATTCCCATCACCTCACTCTCTCTCTCATTTCTCAATCTCCTAAGCAACCTAAACTCCATACATCCAAGCTCTCTCCCTCCCAAATGCCAAGTGTGGCCCACTTTTCCTACTCTCTCATTTCCCATCTCAACCGTTGATTCATCATCTACCACCATCAAAAGTGAAGGCAAGGAGCATAAAAGGCTAAGGGAGCAAGGAGGAGGCCTAAAGGTGGGTGATTTTTGAGTTCTACCGTTGATTTCATGATTTGGGGGCCCACTTGTTGGTGGGACCCATTTCGATGTATGTGATGTATCAATGGAGGCCCCATAGTGGCAGGGTCCCTCTTCTCTATCACCGTCTCTCTCTCTCTCTCTCTCTCTCTCTCTCTCTCTCTCTCTCTCTCTCCTTTCCCTAGAATGAAGTGGGCCCCACCAATCTACTCCATCCATCAAGTGGTGTGGCCCACCGCATTTCAGGCGGGATCCGCCGTCCGTGGGGATGGTGGGAAGCCCCACACACTGACTAAGTAATATGTATAATATATTATTTATATATATACACATCCATGGTGGACCACGTCTATGTGGGACCCACCATGATATCTGTGTCATTTCCACGCTGTCCAGCGTCCAGGGACGCCGGACGTGGCCCAACAATGAAGTGTGTATTGGCGTGGAGTGAGGCTAACAGTATAGTGTGAGCAGACATTGGGGTGTACTAATTAGCAATGCTTGGGGTGGGTCGTTCATGTGGGCCCCACCTTGATGTATGGGACTGATCCACACCGTCTATGCCGTTACCTAGATCATTTTAGCCATTGAGCCAAACTTTGAAACCAATCTGATAAATCAAGCGGGCCATACCATAGGAAATAGAGGTATCACCATTGAAACCCACTTTGATCCTTCTATTCACCAAAAACACGTTGCATATTGGTCTCATTTCGTCGATCATGGGCCGTAAAATCCTATGGCTGGGTTAGATCAGACTGATGTGAGCCCTACCATGGAAAATCTGCAGAAAAACTATTTTCTTAAAAAAAAGACAAAAAGGAGGAGGCAGCGCTGACGTTGCTGCTGCAGCTGCCTGCGGACGCTGACAAACAGTGGATGGGCTAGGCCTCACGGCCTTAGCTATGGGCCCCACTATGATGCGTTTCGAACATCAACGCCGTGCATTGGGTGGGCTCTTAGGGCAGTGCCCCCCCCCCCTCCCCGCCAAAAATCAGCTATATACGGAACTTAGGTAGGCCACGCGATTTAAAATCATGTGAAGACATGCCTAAACATATAAAAACACTTGGTGGGGCCTACCTGAAATTTGGATGCGGTTGAAACTTGGTTTGAACCCTCAGCCAAGTGGGACACACATAATGGGTGGGCCGGATTTGCGAACCACATTACGATGGGCCCCTGACCATGACCTTATGAAAAGTTTGGATGTTAATAAACATCACCGTGGGCCCCTGTCCATTTGGATGACAAATAAATATTACAGCGGGCCCCCTGGTCCATGTGTCCCTATCAACAGGTTGGATGCAAATAAATATTACAGTGGGCCCCCGGGTCCACGTGACCCTATCAACAGGTTGGATGGAAAATAAATAGTATGGTGGGCCCCTGGTCCACGCGACCCTATCAACAAGTTGTATGAAAAATAAACATTACAATGGGCCCATGTTGGGTGAAAAATAAACATATACTGTGGGCCCCAGGTTTAAGTGACCTTATTAATGGGATGGATGGAAAATAAACATTATGGTAGGTCCCACTTGGGACCCACTTAAGTATGTATTGTAATCCACACCCTCCATTAGTGTGGGCCCCACCATGATGCATGTGTTTCATCCAAACGTCCAATCATTTTGGAAAATATTTTAAGGCCATATGATAAGGCTCATCTTGGTATGTTTGTGGGCTGTCCGTTGAGGCCCACCTTGATACATACAAGGTCCTCCCTTGCTTTGTATAAGGCCCATATTATGAGGCCCATTGTGATGTATGCAAGGCCCATGTGACTAGGCCTGTGTTGATGCATTTGTGGGCCGATGTTGAGGCCCACCTTGATGTAAATATACGAGACCCATGTATGAGGCCCATTTGATGTATTGGAGGCCATGGGTCAAGGCCCAATAGGACATACATAAGGCCCATTGTAGTGTGATTCCACTGTGGTATATGTGTCGACCTTTATAGCAGGCTATGCTTTGGGAGCAATGATAGTTTGATGTCCACATTACAAGGATGATGTTGGTTAAATGTCCGCATTGTCACTCTCCCTAGGGCCCTTTGATAAGCCCATACCTATAATGCGTAGGCCGTTTAGGCCCATCTTCGTTTTGATCAGAGCCCATCACCACATAACATGTATAACATAGATCCATGATTCATGATCATACGCATCATATATATGCCTAATATAAGAAGTGACTGATCATAGCATATGCCTTCGGGCAAATCGTTTATGGGCTCCCTGACAGGCGGAGTTGCCCCACATGAGCGCTCGAAACGCGCAGGATTGTTGCATGTCTGACAGTATGATTCATGCACTTGCATTAGTGTGAGTGTGATTACTGTATGCCCTAGTGACATCAGGGCCATGCCCTCCACAGACACATCATGGGTGGCTAGATTGGATACTGAAAATATTGTTACTAAGCATCAGGGCGCCATAGATGTCCCTGGGTGAAAATCCCTAAACCCGACAGTACTAAAGGATGACTCCAACGTCGAGACCAAGTGGATATATGAGCGCACGAGGACCAAATACCAGGAGGCTGCGTCTCCTACTATGTCGTGGTCAGTTGGAAAGGGGTGTGGCCTTACTCCCCAGAGGGTAGGGGGCAATACTAGGCTGAGTTTGACCAGCTCGTGAATGGGTCCGCTATCAACATGCCGGATAGGTATTGGCAAACTATTAGCTAGGCGGATAGTGAAGTTTCTTACACTCACTTGGACTGTGCGGCTAGGAGAGCGGCAGCGCCACCTGGAGTGTAACAAACCCCGGTGATTATCCAGAATGAGAATTGCACTGATATATGATGAGGATTGGCATGCTTGAGTTGCATCTCGCATCGCATGGCCATGTTATGGCCGATAGCATTCTTATCTTGCACTGCATAGCCTTGGTACGGCTGATTGCATTCATGTACTCATCAGCATGATTCCGCATTACTCTGACCTTGCATTCTGAGCACGCTTATATTGCGCACACACTTATACCACCCTCTAAGCTTTCTGTAAGCTTATGCATGATTGATGTGTGCAGGTGACGCCAGGACGCAGTCGTAGCATCGTAGCAGCAGGAGCGTGCAGTCGGGCTTTTGGAGTTTCTATCATCATCATTTTCTTGTATTTCCTTTTAGAGGCATTATACTTAAAAGTTTTTTATCATAGTGGATTTTATGATGGTGTTCTTGTGGTTATTGTTCGTGGGTTATGCTTTTGCTTATGATCATTATGAATCAAATTGATATTAGAAATCCTCCTTGTAGGATCCCAGGATCGGAACCTGGTAAATGGGTGTCGGGAGCCGAGAATGGTGTTCTATGGAGGCTATCGACGCCGGATTCGACGATTGGGAATTTTGTGAGCCCAGTTTTCGAGTTCAGGGTGTGATAGAAGTTGTTATCAGAGCATTACTTGGAAATAACCGAGAATAACATCACATGTTTGCTATGAGTTTAGGTTCCGAGTGCGAAACCTTCCGATTGAATTCCCTAACGTGCGAAGGTTGATCGGCATCCTTATTCTTCCTATAGGACATGCCGCATAGGAGAGTGACCCAATCAACTCGCACTCCACCACCTGATGCTCCCGCTTTACCACCTGCACCTCCCATTCCACCGCCAGAGATCCCTGCTCCACAGCCTGAGGATGTCTTTCCCCCACCTGAGGCCGGTGTGGATCCGACCGTGCCTGTGAGTGCCTCGCAGCTACAGCAGATGTTGCAGGCTGTGACGGCTGCACTTCAGGGACAGGGCAGGCGCCCAGTTGTTTCTCCAGCCCAGGCCGAGCAAGAACGGGTGAGTGCCCTTCTTCGAAAGTTTAGACAGCTTGATCCCCTGCATTTCCAGGGCGAGCCAGATCTAACTGTAGCTAAGAGATGGCGCTCCGATGTGGAGAAGATTTTTGATATCATGTCATGTATGACCGAGCAGCGAGTCCGGTTAGCATTGTTTCTTTTTCAGGGCGAGGCCGAGCATTGGTGGACCTATATCACCCATGTTGCAGGACTTGATCATGTCTGGACATGAGAGGATTTCATTGACCGATTCGAGGAGCAGTACTTCCCTGACCATATTCGTCGTCAGAGAGCACTGGAGTTCGAGACTCTGGTGCAGGGGGACATGACCGTGGCGTAGTATGTGGCTTGTTTTGTGGCGCTATCAAGGTTTGTGCCATATATGGTTGATGATGAGGGGCGGAAGGCCCGCCGTTTCGAGAACAGCTTATGTTACGGTCTTCGAGGCCATGTGATTGGACACGAGCTCCCGACTTTCCAGGTAGTAGTGTGGAGGGCCCAGATTTATGAGACTAAGTGGGCTGGCTCACAGAGCGACTGAGATCATAGGAGGGGTCAGAATCGAAAGAGGCAGGCCCCCTCCAGTAGCTCCCAGCAGCATTGACGACCACAGAGGTACAAGAGCCACCCACTTGCTAGAGCACCAACAGCCCCAGCAGCACCTCCAGCGCCACCCCAGTAGCCATTTTCAGGGGCTTGTTTTGGATGTGGTGGGACAGGGCACCGCCTGCCTGAGTGCCCTCGCCCTCATCTAAAGCCGTTGAGAGTACCACAGCAGCCTCCAACACAGTAACAGCCCATCAGCAGCGACCATAGCCACCTCAGCCGCGGAGGCCCCAGCAGCAGCAGAGACAATAGTACAAGCCGCCGCAGAGGCAGCAGCAGCATCAGGGACCTCAGAGGGGACAGACACCTCCCCAACCCGCTCAGGCTAGGTTTTACGCAGCTCAACAGGATCCGCAGTCATCTGGAGGAGTCATTGAGGGTATCTTTTCCGTATCCGCATGTATCGCACGTATATTATTTGATTCCGGTGGATCGCATTCATTCATGTCCGAGGACTTTTGTCATTCGACTGGATTGCCGACAGAGTCTTCTCGCGAGGGGTTAACCATATTGACGCCCTTGGGGGAGACCACAGTATTGAGCCGTTTTTGTTCATCTTGTTCGGTTCTGGTCGGTGATATCTTTCTGCCCGCCAATTTATTTGTGCTGTCGATGTCAGATTTCGATGTTATCCTAGGCATGGATTGGCTTGCCGAGTATCACGCCATGTTGGATTGTTCCGCGAGGACTGTCACATTCTCTATACCCGGCTTGCCATAGTTTTAGTTCATTGCCAAGCCCAGAGGAGAGTCATTGTCTTGCCTCATGTCCTGCGTAGTTGAGGAGCTCGCTGCCTTATGTATCGATCAGTTGCCGGTGGTATGTGATTTTCTCGATGTGTTCCAGGAGATTCCAGGATTGCCGTCGCACCGTCATATTGAGTTCCAGATTGATCTTGTGCACGGTATCGCACCTATCTCGAAGGCCCCGTACCGTATGACACCGATGGAGTTGCGTGAGCTGCAGCGACAGTTGGACGAGTTACGTGAGTTGGGATTCATTCGTCCAAGCAGTTTGCCTTAAGGAGCGCCGGTACTCTTCATCAGGAAGAAGGATGGCTCGTTGAGGCTCTGCGTAGACTACCGCGAGCTCAACCGGGTCATGATCAAGAACAAGTACCCACACCCGAGGATAGATGACTTATTTGATCAGCTGCAGGGTGCACAGTTCTTTTCGAAGAATGACCTGCGTTTCGGTTATCATCAGATTTGTGTCCGAGAGGAGGACATCCGAAGACAGCTTTCAGGACGCGTTATGGTCATTTTGAGTTTCAGGTCATGTCCTTCGGGCTGATCAATGCACGTGCGGTTTTCATACAGTTGATGAATAAGGTCTTCCGTCCATACCTCGATCAGTTTGTGGTGGTCTTCATCGTCGACATTCTGATATATTCGAGGACCCGTGAGGACCATATGCAGCATCTGGAGATCGCTTTGCAGACCCTCTGTGCCCACTAGTTATATGCGAAGCTGGAGAAGTGCGAGTTCTGGCAGGAGGAGATGAGGGTGTCGCAGTGGACCCCTCGAAGGTTGAGGTAGTGCGTCAGTGGAGTCAGCCCATGACTGCGTCTAAGATCCGTAGTTTCCTTGGTTTAACGGGATACTATCAACGTTTCATTAAGGGCTTCTCCCGTATTGTAGCCCCATTGACCAGGTTGACTCAGAAGGGCGCAGAATTTATTTGGAGTGACGCCTATGAGTGAGAATTTATGGAGCTGAAGGACCGTCTAACGTCTGCTCCTGTCCTCACTCTTCCCTCTGGGAGTGATGGATTTGTTGTATTTACCGATGCTTCACGTATTGGGTTAGGTGCTGTCCTGATGCAGCATGGCAGGCCTGTAGCCTTCGCATATCGTCAGCTCAAGGTCCATGAGCCGAACTACCCCATGTATGATTTGGAGCTGGCTGCAGTCGTCTTCGTACTGAAGGTGTGGAGGCACTATCTCTTAGGGTTAGGTTTGAGCTCTTCTCCGACCACAAGAGCTTGAAGTATTTATTCTCTCAGTCCGAGCTGAACATGAGGCAGAGACGCTGGATGGAGCTTTTGAAGGACTATGATTTTGACCTCCAGTACCACCCAGGCAAGGCGAATGTGGTGGCGGATGCCCTCAGCCATCAGCCATGAGGCCTGGTAGTACATATGATGATTTAGGAGTGGAGGATGCTCGAGGATATAGTAGAGTACGACATTAATTTTAGTCTGCAGTCTTCTATCGTTTAGTTATCGAGCCTGTCGATTCAACCCTCTCTTGTCGCAAGGGTGATCGGGCTCAGCAGACAGAAGAGTCGTTACAGGATTAGCGAGCAGATGCAGCATCTGAGAGTCAGACAGATTGTCAGATTGGTGCTGATGGTGGACTTCACTTTAGAGGCCGATTATGTGTCCCAGATATTCCTGAGTTGCGCAGAAATCTTATGACCGAGGCACATTGATCTCGATTTTCTATCCACCCTGGCTTGATGAAGATGTACCGTGATATGAGGCGACAGTATTTTTAGGCAGGAATGAAGTGCCAGATTGCCAGTTTTGTAGCCGAGTGTGACACGTGCCAGCGTGTCAAGGCTGATCATCAGAGACCCCTTGGTCTATTGTAGCCTTTGAGTGTCCCGACGTGGAAGTGGGAGTACGTATCTACAGATTTCATTATGGGTTTACCGAGAACTCAGCACGGTCATGACACTATCTGGGTTATCGTGGACCATCTGACGAAGTCAGCACATTTTCTTTCGATTCGTACGACTTGGCCTTTGGACCGGCTTGCGAGGTTATTCATTGAGGAGAATGTGAGGCTGCACGGCGTTCCAGTCTCGATCGTTTCTAACCGAGACCCGAGGTTCACGTCTTAGTTCTGGAGGAGTTTTCAGAGAGCTATGGGCACTGATTTACAGCTTAGCACCGCGTATCATCTACAGACTGATGGCCAGACCCAGAGGGTCAGCCAGATCCTTGAGGATATGTTTCGGGCCTGCGTGATTAACTTCGGGGGTAGCTGGGAGCTGGGATGAGCATCTACGATTGGCTGAGTTCGCATACAACAACAGCTATTAGGTGACCATTGGCATGACTCCTTTTGAGGCATTGTATGGTAGACCGTGCAGATCTCCAAGTTGTTAGACCGAGGTTGGAGAACGATGTCTCCTGGGTCCCGAGCTTGTGCAACAAACGTTAAAGGTTATCGATATCATCAGGCAGAGGATACGCACAGCTCAGAGCCAGCAGAAGAGTTTTGTTGATCACCGGCATTGTCCTTTGGAGTTTGATGTAGGGGACCATGTATATCTCAAGGTCTCGCCCATGAAGGGCGTAGTTCAATTTGGAGCGAAGGGCAAGCTTGCCCCGAGATTCATATGACCTTTCGAGATCACAAAGCGCATTGGCACTGTGGCCTATCGGCTTGCCTTACCATCTCAGTTGTCTGGCATCCACAACATTTTTCACGTCTCTATATTGAGGAAATGTGGGTTAGATGTAGTTCCTGTTATTTATTGGCAGCCGTTGGAGGTTCGTGAGGACGCTTCTTACATTGAGCAGCCAGTTCGTATCCTTGATCAGAAGGAGCAGGTCCTTCGAACCAAGGCCATTCCCTTGGTGAAGGTTCAGTGGGGTCACCATTTTGTTGATGAGGCATCTTGGGAGCACAAGGCTGAGATTCGAGAGTATTATCCCCATCTCTTTGATGATTGATCAAATGTTGTATCTTGTATGCTGCCTTCGATTTTATATGGCGATGCCTTGATTCCTCTTTTATTATGAGTTATGTTTTCTTGCGATGATTGTGTAAATTTCAAGGATGAAATTTTTATTTAGAGAGGAGAGTTGTAAGACCCGTATCCTAGTTCGTACCGTTCCGTTGGCTTCCACGGTCCTTCCGGTCGAATTCCGGCAACCTTCGCACCATATCCGACGTTTACGCGCGATCCTAAGCTGAGTCCCGCTTACCGAAGTCGGCTCGAACCGAAACCTGTATCTTGGCGACTGCGCCATCACCGCGGTTCCAATGCCGTGACTCGCGCACCGAACCGATACCCAGGGTAAAAGATGTAGGCCCACGTTCAATTAGAAGAAAACGCCGCGCGTACGAATTCCGTGAGAATCTCTACGACCTATCTCATCAATCAATCAATCAATCCCATCAATCAAGTACACATCACACATCAAGTCAAGTACAAGCAACCCATACCCTATCCCTACCCCTCTCTTACATAAGCTACCTAAAGTCAACCCTCACATCACTTCATCCATCGCTCAACCCATCACTCCATCACCTCTTATCATTCCCATCACCTCACTCTCTCTCATTTCTCAATCTCCCAAGCAACCTAAACTCCATACATCCAAGCTCTCTCCCTCCCAAATGCCAAGTGTGGCCCACTTTCCCTACTCTCTCATATCCCATCTCAACCGTTGATCCATCATCTACCACCATTAAAAGTGAAGGCAAGGAGCATAGAAGGCTAAGGGAGCAAGGAGGAGGCCTAGAGGTAGGTGATTTTTGAGTTCTACCGTTGATTTCATGATTTGGGGGCCCACTTATTGGTGGGACCCATTTCAATGTATGTGATTTATCAATGGAGGGCCCATAGTGGCGGGGTCCCTCTTCTCTATCACCGTCTCTCTCTCTCTCTCTCTCTCTCTCTCTCTCTCTCTCTCTCCTTTCCCTATAATGAAGTGGGCCCCACCAATCTACTCCATCCATCAAGCGGTGTGGCCCACCGCATTTCAGGTGGGATCCGTCGTCCGTTGGGATGGTGGGAAGCCCCACACACTGACTAAGTAATATATATAATATTATATATATATATATCCATGGTGGACCACGTCCATGTGGGACCCACCATGATATCTGTGTCATTTCCACATCGTCCAGCATCTAGGGATGCTGGATGTGGCCCAACAATGAAGTGTGTATTGGCGTGGGGTGAAGCTAATAGTACAGTGTGAACGGACATTGGGGTGTACTAATTAACAATGCTTGGGGTGGGCCATTCATGCGGGCCCCACCTTGATGTATAGGACTGATCCACACCGTTTATCCCGTTACCCAGATCATTTTAGCCGTTGAGCCAAACTTTGAGACCAATCTGATAAATCAAGCGAGCCATACCATAGGAAATAGAGGTATCACCATTGAAACCCACTTTGATCCTTCTATTCGCCAAAAACACGTTGCATATTGGTCTTATTTCGTCAATCATGGGCCGTATAATCCTATGGCTGGGTCAGATCGGACTGATGTGAGCCCTACCATGGAAAATCTGCAGAAAAACTATTTTCTTTAAAAAAACAAGACAAAAAGGAGGAGGCAGCGCTGACGCTGCTGCTGCAGCTGCCTATGGACGCTGATGGACAGTGGATGGGCTGGGCCTCATGGCCTTAGCTGTGGGCCCGACTGTGATGCGTTTCGAACATCAACGCAGTGCATTGGGTGGGCCCTTAGGGCAGTGCCCCCCCCCCCCCCCAACAAAAAATCAGCTGTATACGGAACTTAGGTGGGCTACGCCATTTAAAATCATGTGAAGACATGCCCAAACATATAAAAACACTTGGTAGGGCCTACCTGAAATTTGGATGCGGCTGAAACTTGGTCTGAACCCTCAGCCAAGTGGGACAGACATAATGGGTGGGATGGATTTGCGAACCACATTACGGTGGGCCCCTGAACGTGGCCTTATGAAAAGTTTGGATGATAATAAACATCACCGTGGGCCCCTGTCCGTTTGGATGGCAAATAAATATTACAGTGGGCCCCCTGGTCCATGTGTCCTTATCAACAGGTTGGATGCAAATAAATATTACAGTGGGCCCCCTGGTCCACGTGACCCTATCAACAGGTTGGATGGAAATTAAATAGTATGGTGGGCGCCTGGTCCACGCGACCCTATCAACAAGTTATATGGAAAATAAACATTACAATGGGCCCATGTTGGGTGGAAAATAAACATTACTGTGGGCCCCAGGTCTGAGTGACCTTGTTAATGGGATGGATGGAAAATAAACATTATGGTAGGCCCCACTTGGGACCCACTTAAGTATGTATTGTAATCCACACCCTCCATTAGTGTGGGCCCCACCATGATGCATGTGTATCATCCAAACCGTCCAATCTTTTTGGAAAATATTTTAAGGCCATGTGATAAGGCCCATCTTGGTATGTTTGTGGGCCGTCCGTTGAGGCCCACCTAGATACATACAAGGCCCCCCTTGCTTTGTATAAGGCCCATATTATGAGGCCCATTGTGATGTATGCAAGGCCCATGTGACTAGGCCCATGTTGATGCATTTGTGGCCCATCATTAAGGCCCACCTTGATGTAAATATACGAGACCCAAGTATGAGGCCCATTTGATATTCTGGAGGCCTATGGGTCAAGGCCCAATAGGATGTACATAAGGCCCATTGTAGTGTGATTCCACTATGGTACATGTGTCGACCTTTATAGTGGGCTATGCTTTGGGAGCAATGATGGTTTGATGTCCACATTATAAGGATGATGTTGATTAAATGTCTGCATTGTCACTCTCCCTAGGGCCCTTTGATAAGCCCATACCTATAATGCGTAGGCCGTCTAGGCCCATCTTCGTTTTGATCAGATCCCATCACCAGATAACATGTATAGCATAGATCCATAATTCATGATCATACGCATCATATGTATGCCTGATATGAGAAGTGACTGATCATAGCATATGCCTTCGGGCAGATCGTTTATGGGCTGCCTGACAGGCGGAGTTGCCCCACATGAGCGCTCGGAACACGCGGGATTATTGCATGTCTGACAGTATGATTCATGCACTTGTATTAGTGTGATTGTGATTACTGTATGCCCTAGTGACATCAGGGCCATGCCCTCCACAGACACATCGTGGGTGGATGGATTGGATACTGGACTTATTGTTACTAAGCATCGGGGCGCCATAGATGTCCCTAGGTGAAAATTCCTAAACTCGACGGTACCAGAGGATGACTCTAACGTCGAGACCGAGTGGATATATGAGCGCAATAGGGTCGAATACTAGGAGGTCGCGTCTCCCACTATGTCGTGGTCGGTTGGAAAGGGGTGTGGCCTTACTCGCCTGAGGGTAGGGGGCAATACTGGGCTGAGTTTGACTAGCTCATGAATGGGTCCACTATCGACATGTCGGATAGGTATTGGCAAACTATTGGCTAGGCGGATAGTGAATTTTCTTACGCTCACTTGGACTGTGCGGTTAGGAGAGCGGCAGTGCCACTTGGAGTGTACTAAACCCCGGTGATTATCCAGAATGAGAACTGTACTGATATATGATGAGGATTGACATGCTTGAGTTACATCTCGCATCGCATGGCTGTGTTATGGCTGATAATATTCTTATCTTGCACCGCATAGCCTTGGTACGGCTGATTGCATTCATGTACTCATCAGCATGATTCCACATTACTCTGACCTTGCATTCTTAGCACGCTTATATTGTGCACACACTTACACCACCCTCTAAGCTTTCTATAAGCTTATGCACGATTGATGTGTGTAGGTGACGCCAGGACGCAGTCGTAGCATAGTAGCAGTAGGAGCGTGCAGTCGAGCTTTTGGAGTTTCTGTCATCATCATTATCTTGTATTTCCTTTCAGATGCATTGTACTTAAAAGTTTTTGATCATAATGGATTTTATGATGGTGTTCTTGTGGTTATTGTTCGTGGGTTATGCTTTTGGTTATACTCATTATGAATCAAATTGATATTAGAAATCCTCCTTGTAGGATCTCAGGATCGGAACCTGGTAAATGGGTGCCGAGAGCTGAGAATGGGATTCTACGGAGTCTGTCGACGCCGGATTCGATGATCGGAAATTTTGTGAGCCCGATTTCCGAGTTCGGGGTGTGACACTAGCATTCCATAAATCGTACAATAATAGAGTAATGCGGAAACATACTAGTAAGTCCATGAATGCCATCAGCCATATCAAGGATATGTGATGCAAAAACATAATAAGCCAGTATCATATACCGAGTAAGTAATGTGTATTAGTTATGCAAATGAAGAGTCATAAAGAGCCATATATCAGATGCCGATGATGCAATGTAATATGCAAATCCTGAAGAGCCACGAATACCATTAACCTCATCACGGCCATACATCAAACTTGCGCGTATCGCGCGATCATGTGGGGATAACTTCGTCTCACAAGGAGTCCCATAATCATCCCAGCCTAATGACATCTACTTTAAACAATCATCCATCACAACACACATACAAATGATGGGGGTCCACAGATGGACGCCGGATCCAGTCCAAATATCAAGGTAAGCTCACTGACTTAAAACACATCACGATAGTTAAGGAAAGAATTTAACTTATAGCCACCACAACATCAGACGATGCTCCCAGTATGGGACAAAGTTCTGCCTTCACTGTGTGCACAGTAGCCTGCCAATCACTGGTAGCTCGCCCATCACCTCATCATCCTCTCTCCCATCTCTTCTCTTAACCTCTCTCTCTCATCTCTCTCCCTCTCATTTTTCAAACTCCATCTCTCTCCAAGCAACCCACGTCTATGGCTTCTAAGGGGAGAAGCTAGTGTGGCCCACCTTCCTAACTCTCATCTCCACCATTCAAAGTCCATCTCAACCATCGGAAACGTTTCCTTGGAGCTCTAAAGACTATAAGCGGATGAAGGAAGAGAAGATCAAAGGTGGGTGCTTCTCTCTCTCTCTCTCTCTCTCTCTCTTTCTCATTTTTGTGTAATGTGGGGCCCACTTGGATGGACCCCACCTTGATGTATGTTTTATCCAAACCGTCCATGTCATGTGGACCCTACCTTATGGTGGTGGAAAAATAAAAGTATCAGATTGATTCAAACCAGGTGGGCCACGCTGATGTGAGACCCACCTTGATGAAATGTGGGCCACGTCTGTGTGGGAGCCACCACAATGCCTATGTTTACCCATGTCGTCCAGCGTCCTCTGGACGCTGGACGTGATGGGAATGGGGTGTGGCTAACATGGAGTGCGTGTACTGACATGGGTGTGTACTAATAAGCTAACAAAAAATATCAAATATATATATATATATGAGTTTTTGAGTAGACCACTCACGTAGGCCCCACCCTAATGTACAAATCAAATCAACGCTGTCCATTCCATTCTCCTGCTCATTTTAGACGTTGAGCCGAAATATGAGGCTAATCCGATGGTCGGGCGGGCCATAACATATGAAATAGGGGTGTTACCGTTAAAATTCACCTTGATGCTTCTGCACACTAAAACACATCACATATTGGCTTATTTGGTCGATCATGAGCCGTAGAATCCAATGGGTGGGGTGGATCTACCTGATGTGGGTCCCACCTGGGAAAAACCATGAAAAAAACCCATTTTCAAAGAAAAAAATAAAATAAAATAAAATAAAGAGGTGCAGCAGTTGTTGCTAACGGCCAGAGGACCTGCAGCATCCAACTGCATCTGGGATGGTTCCAACCCTATACTCCATGGGCCCCATGTGACGTACGTGTGGGGCCATGTGTGAGGTAAGTGTTTTATTCCAGCCGTCCAACAACATCTGGACGGTGGGACACCATCATGATGCATTTGTTTTATCCCAACCGTCGACCCACCATGATTTATGTATTTTGTCCACCGTCCATCCAAGGACAGTGGATGCTTACCCTGATGTGTTTGTGATCCATGCCGTCCATCTGACGGTGGGTCCCATTCACGGTGGAAGACCACCTTAATGTATGTGTTATAACCGTACCCTCCATCCACACCGTCCACTGTGTGGAAGAGTATGACCCACCTAGTGTGTATATATATATATTATTATATATTAAAATAGTACATATGATGTGGTAGGCCGCACGTGGGACCCACCTTGCATATATGCATTTTGAGCAGGCCGTTCGTCCGTCTCTGGATAGTTAGACGCTGGATGCACTTTATGAAATATATATAGATATATAATATTATAATATAATATAATATATATTATAATGTTATATTATGGTGGGCCCCACATGGGACCCACCTAACGTATAAACGGACTGACTGGTTTACCGTACACCAGCTATATAGCTGTTGTGTGTAGCATGTGGGTCTGATCCACACCACCTATCCGTGTGGCCCACCTAAATGATGTATTGTATATCCTGACCGTCCAATCTCTGGACGATGGGAAGAGGATCAGTTGGTGTACCTCACTTCATTTATATAGTTGTTGTATTAGCTGGGCTCGCCTAAACTGTTCGGGCACACCTTGAATTATGTGTTTTAGCCACGCCATCAGGTTCATTGGACGTGTGACCCACAATGATGCATATATTGTAATTCCTTGCCGTTCAGCCATGTGGACGTGAGACCAACTTGATGAATGTGTTTTTACTCCACGTTGTCCACTCCCAGATATGAGTCCCATTGTGATATATATATGGCCCATTAGTGAGGCCCAATATGAAGTTTGTATGGTCATTGGTGCGGCTCATTGATGCAGCCCATTTGTTATATATTAGGCCCATCTGATAGGGCCCAACTGCCTTGTATTTAAGGCCCATATGATGGGGCCCGCCTGCTTGAATCTGAGGCCCATGTGCAGGGCCCACCTATTGTAAGGCCCACAAGTGAGGCCCATTGTGATGTATTGGAGGTCCATGTGATGCGGCCCATGTGTATGGCCCACATGATATGTATGAGGCTCATTGATGAGGCCCGTGGACGTGGTCCACTTGATGTATATAAGGCCCATTGGTGTGGCCCATGGCTGCGATCCGCTTGATGTATTTGATGGCCCATGGGTTGATGCCCAATGTGATGTATATAAGGGCCACGAGTGAGGCCCAATGAGACATATGTGGGCCCTTTGAATGGGGCCAAATGTGATGTATATGAGGTCCATGTAATGCGGCCCACTTGTTGCATATGCGGCCCATTTATTGAGGCCCTTGTGTGAGGCCATAGGCCCACTATATGTTTAACTCTAAGTGGGCCACTCCTTGGGAGCAATGTTGGTTAAATGGACACATTAATGGATAATGATGGTTTAATGTCCACATTGGGACCTTGCATTAGGCCTCGTTAGGCCCATTCTTACCGATCACGATTGACGTGGCCAATTATCGATTAGCAATCAAGGCTGATTATCATGATCGATTGTCAATTCCAATTATCGATCGATTCTGATTGTCGTGATCGATTACCGACTCCGATTGATGTGACCGATTTATCGATTCCGATTATCGATCGATTCTGATTGTCGTGACCGATTATTGACTCCGATTGCCTTGACAGATTTATCGATTCTGATTATCGATCGATCCGATTGTCGTGACCGATTTGCTTAATCTGATTATCGATCGACCCCTATTGTCGAGGCCGATTGCCGATTCCGATTGACATGGCCGATTGCCGATTTTGATTGACGTGACCGATTTGCTGACACTGATTATCGATCGATCCCAATTGTTGTGGTCGATTACTGATTCTGATTGATGTGGCCGATTTGCCGATTCTGATTATTGATCAATTCCGATTGTCGTGATCGATTACCGACTCCGATTGCTGTGACCGATTTGCCGATTCTGATATTGATCGATCCGATTATCGTGACCGATTTACTGATTCTGATTATCGATCGATCCCGATTGTCGTGGCTGATTGCCGATTCCGATTAACGTGACCAATTTTCTGACTCTGATTATCGATCGATCCCGATTGTTGAGGCCAAATATTGAGGCCGACTCTGATTGTCGAGGACGAGTCCGAGTGTCGATTTCGATTGTCGAGGCCGATTTCAATTATCGAGGCCGATTGTGGAGACCTATATGGTGTATATGCGACTCGTAGTTGAGGCCCATTGTGATGTATATTTAACCCGTGTTTTAAGCCTAATGTGATGAATATGAGGCCGATGTGTCGAGGCTGATTGTCGAGACCTATATGGTGTATATGTGACTCATAGTTAAAGCTCATTGTGATGTATGTTGGGCCCATGTGAAAGGTCCATTGTGATGTGTATTAAGCTCTTGAGCGAGGCCCATGGTGTTGTATATTTGGCCTTTGTGTGAGGTCATGGGTCCACTATATGTTAGGATCTATAAGGGCCATTCCTCGGGGGTAATGTTAGTTAAATGTCCACATTGACGAGGTCGATTATCGATGCCGATTATTGATACTGATTATGAGTATGTGACAGCATAGCATCATGATACATGCCCATACGCATCATCTGCATGTTTGTTATGCAATGTGGTTAATTATTGCATATGTTATTGAGCGTGTTGTTATGAGACTCCCTGATAGGCGGAGGTTATCTCACATGAGCGCTCGGTATGCACAGGATTGATGTATGACTGGATTGTATGCCTCATGCATCTTTCATTATGATTACTGTATGCCCTAGTGACAAAAGGGCCGTATCATCCACAGGCATATCGTGAATGGTCAGACGGGACACCAGAAATTTATTCTAACATCGAGCTGTCATAGATGGCCCTGGGTGAAAATTTCTAAACCCTCTTGGTACCAGAGGATGCCCCAACGTCGAGACCGAGTGGATACATGAGCGCCCAAGTGCCGAATATAAGGATGTCGCTTCTCCCACTGTCTCATGGTCGGTTGGGAGGGGGTGTGGCCATACCCCCATGAGAGCAGGGGGGCATTGCTAGGGTGAGTTTTACCTGCTCGTGAATGGGTCCGCAATCGACTTGCCGAATAGGTATTGGTAGACTATTGGCCAGGCGGATAGTGAGGTTTCTTACGTTCACTTGGAATGTGCGGTTGGGAGAGTAGTAATGCCATTTAGAGTGTACTAAACCCTAGTGATGATCCCAGAGATGAACTATACTGATACATGGACTTATTGAGCAGGAGTTACATACTCATTCATTCATTCATTCACTATCCACTCGAGCTGGTGGTGCACGACTATTTGTTACGTGTACATTCATAATGACCAGGATTTCGGTTGGGGCGCATGACTAACCTGAGATCAAGAATTTACCACATTGAGACTGACTATCTAAATTAAGTATGGGACTAGTTTGGATAGAAGTCCCTTTTGATGGGCCCCATAGCCTGCGATACTATGTACTATCATCCCGACTTCACACTCTAGCATGATCACTCCATTTGCACCACATATTGCATTATATCTGCAGCATATGGCAATTTGGGTTATTATGTTTCTGCATTTATATGGTCTAGGTATGGCTAAAGCTATTTGTGTTACTCATCAGGAATGTATATTGCATTGTATCCTCTGCATCTGATATTTGGTACTCTATGACTCCTCATTTACATAGTTGATTCGTATTGCGTATTCTAATATTGTATGACTTATGAACTTGTCAGTATTTCTGCTTACTCTATTATCTTCTAATTTGTGATCTTGTCAGTATTTCTGTTTACTCTGATAATTCCTGATCTTATCAGTATTTCTGCTTACTCTGATAATTCATGATCTTGTCAGTATTTCTGCTTATTCCGACATTGTACGATTTATGGATTACTAGTATTTTTGGTATTGTATGAGTATGGCATTGTATTGAATACTTGACACTTACCTTGTGCACATACTTACACCACCCTCTAAGCTTTCTATAAGCTTATGCACGATAGATGCGTGCAGGTGATGTTAGGTTAGAGCAGTGTTGAGCTTGGAGCGTATAGTGGTCTTCTAGAGCTTGATTTTCGATTTATGTATTTCCTTTTTAACATTATACTGAAATGATTATATTAGTGGATACGTGATGATGATGTTGCCTTTGTGAATTGGGTAATCTTGTGGTTATGCTTATTATGACTTAAATGTACAAAAAATCCTCCTCGTAGGATCCCAGGAATCTAGCATGTGGATGCTAGGAACCAAGAATGGGGTACTATGGAGGCTGTCGGCACCGGATTCGGTGATCGGGATTTTTGTGAATCTGATCTACGTGTTTGAGGCGTGACAGAAGTTGATATCAGAGCATAACTTGGGAATACCTAAAGAAAACATCACATATCTGCTGATAGCTGCCCTACACTGTATGATTGTTGAGGACTTAGAATGGTTAGGTCCCCAAGTTCGAATAACTTAGAGATTTTCTGACATAACCCCCTACCGTTGAGATTGTGAAACTGCATAATCCGAAGATTAGTAGGGTCACCATAGGGTCGATGATGCATCTTAGGGGTGCGAGGTGGAGATTAGAGACCGCTATCTTCATCCCTTTGCAGAATGATTATACCTTCACATATATACTTGATGATGTTTCCTCTTCCTTGTCTATTTTGTAAATTTCAAGGATGAAATTTTTATCTAGTGGAGAGAGCTGTAAGACTCGTATCCTAGCCCGTACTGTTCCGTAGGCTTCCGCGGTCATCCCGGTCAAATTCCGGCGACCTGCGATCGGTTATCGGCGTTTGCCTGCAACCCTGAGATGTGTCCCGTATATCTCAGTCGGCTCGACCGGAGATTTGTACCAGTGCGACAGCGCCGTCGCCACGATTCCGATGCCGCGTCTTGCACGCCGATGTGGTACCCTGACCAGGGGATGTGGGCCAGCGCTCAGTTCGAGTAAAACGCCACGCGTTACAAATTCTGAGAGAATCTATCACATTAATCACCCCACTTGTCAAAAGTACACCCATCACTCAACCCATTACTCTTCCTATTCCTAAGTACAAAAGCAATCTCAAAAGCCAACTTTCCCATCACCTCACCATCCTCTCTCCCATCACTTCTCTACACCTCTCTCTCTCATCTCTCTCCCTCTCATTTTTCAAACTCCATCTCTCTCCAAGCAACCCACATCCATGTCTTTCAAGGGGAGAAGCTAGTGTGGCCCACCTTCCTAACTCTCATCTCCACCATTCAAAGTCCATCTCAACCATAGGAATCGTTTCCTCGGAGCTCTAGAGACTATAGGCGGATAAAGGAAGAGAAGATTAAAGGTGGGTGCTTCTCTCTCTCTCTCTTTCTCATTTTTGTGTGATGTGTGGCTCACTCGGATGGACCCCACCTTGATGTATGTCTTATCCAAACTGTCCAAGTCATGTGGACCCTACCTTATGGTGGTGGAAAAAACAAGTATTAGATTGATTCAAACCAGGTGGGCCACGTTGATGTGGGACCCACCTTGATGAAATGTGGGCCACATCCGTGTGGGACCCACCACAATGCCTGTGTTTACCCATGTCGTCCAGCATCCTCTGGACACTGGACGTGATGAGAATGGGGTGTGGCTAACATGGAGTGTGTACTGACATGGGTGTGTACTAACAAGCTAACAAAAAAATCAAATATATATATATATATATATATATATATTTGAGTTTTTGAGTGGACCACTCACGTAGGCCCCACCTTGATGTACAAATCAAATCCACGCCATCCATTCCATTCTCCTGCCTATTTTAGACGTTGAGCCAGAATATGAGGCCAATCCGATGGTCGGGCGGGTCATACCTTTGCAAATAGTGGTGTTACCGTTAAAATTCACCTTGATGCTTCTGCACACTAAAACACATCACATATTGGGCTCATTTGGTCGATCATGAGCCGTATAATCCAATGGGTGGGGTTGATCCACCGGATGTGGGTCCTGCCTGAGAAAAACCATGAAAAAAACCCATTTTCAAAGAAAAAATAAAATAAAGAGGTGCAGTAGTTGTTGCTAACGGCCAAAGGACGTGCAGCGTCCTGCTGCATTTAGGACGGTCCCAACCCTATACTTCATGGGCCCCACGTGGTGTACGTGTGGGGCCTAGTGTGATGCAAGTGTTATATCCCAGCCGTCCAGCAACATGTGGACGGTGGGACACCATCATGAAGCATTTGTTTTGTCCGAACCGTCGACCCACCATGATTTATGTATTTCATCTACCGTCCATTCCAGGACAGTGGGTACCTACCCTGATGTGTTTGTGATCCATGTCATCCATCTGATGGTGGGTCCCATTCACGGTGGAACACCACCTTAATGTATGTGTTATAACCACACCCACCATCCACACCATCCACTGTGTGGAACGGTGTGACCCACCTAGTGTGTATATATATATATTATATAATATATTAATATAGTACATATGATGTGGTGGGCCCCACATGGGACCCACCTTGCGTATATGCATTTTAACCAGGCCGTCCATCCATCTCTGGATACTTGGACGCTGGATGCACTTTATGAAATATAAATAGATATATAATAATATAATATAATATAATATATTATAATGTTATATTATGGTGGGCCCCACGTGGGACCCACCTGATGTATAAATGGACTGACTGGTATATCGTACACCAACTATATGGCTGCTGTGTGCAGCATGTGGGTCTGATCCACACCACCTATCCGTGTGGCCCACCTAAATGATGTATTGTATATCCTGACCGTCCAATCTCTGGACGGTGGGAAGAGGATCAGTTGTTGTACCTCACTTCATTTATATAGCTGCTGTATTAGCTGGGCTCGCCTAAACTGTACGGGCACACCTTGAATTATGTGTTTTAGCCACGCCGTCTGGTTCATTGGACGTGCGACCCACAATGATGTATATATTGTAATTCCATCCCGTCCAGCCACGTGGACGTGAGACCACCTTGATGAATGTGTTTTTACTCCATGTTGTCTACTTCCAGATATGAGTCGCATTGTGATATATCTATGGCCTATTAGTGAGGCCCGATATGAAATTTGTGTGGCCATTGGTGCGGCTCATTGATGTAGCCCATTTGTTGTGTATTAGGCCCATGTGATAGGGCCCACCTGCCATGTATTTAAGGCATATATGATGGGGCCGGCCTGCTTGAATCTGAGGCCCATGTGCAGGGCCCACCTATTGTAAGGCCCACGAGTGAGCCCCATTGTGATGTATTGGAGGTCCATGTGATGTGGCCCATGTGATATGGCCCACATGATATGTATGAGGCTCATTGATGAGGCCTATGGACGCGGTCCACTTGATATATATGAGGCCCATTGGTGCAGCCCGTGGTTGTGATCTGCTTGATGTATTTGATGGCCCATGGGTTGATGCCTAATGTGATGTATATAAGGGCCACGAGTGAGGCCCAATGAGACGTATGTGGGGCCTTTGAATGGGGTCGAATGTGATATATATATATATATATATATATATATATATATATAAGGTCTATGTAATGCGGCCCCCTTGTTGCATATGTGACCCATTTATTGAGGCCCTTGTGTGAGGCTATGGGCCCACTATATGTTTGACTCTACGTGGGCCACTCCTTGGGAGCAATGTCGGTTAAATGGCCACATTGATGGGCAATGATGGTTTAATGTCCACATTATGACCTTGCATTAGCCTTGTTAGGCCCATTCTTACTGATCCCGATTGACGTGGCCGATTACTGATTAGCAATCGAGGCCGATTATCATGATCGATTGCCTATTCTGATTATCGATCGATTTCGATTGTCGTGACCGATTACCGACTCCGATTGACGTGACTGATTTGCCGATTCTGATTATCGATCGATTCTGATTGTAGTGGCCGATTACCGACTTCAATTGTTGTGACCGATTTGCCGATTTTGATTATTGATCGATTCGATTGTTGTGACCGATTTGTCGACTCCAATTATCGATCGACCCCAATTGTCGTGGCCGATTACCAATTCTGATTGACACGACCAATTTGCCTATTTTGATTATCGATCGATCCCGATTGTTATAGCCGATTGTCATGGTTGATTGTCGATTCCGATTAATATGGCCGATTGCCAATTCCGATTGACATGACCGATTTGCCGACTTTGATTATCGATCTATCCCGATTGTCGTGGCCGATTACCGATTCTGATTGACGTGACTGATTTGCTAATTCTGATTATTGATTGATTCCGATGGTCGTGACCGATTACCGACTCCGATTGCCGTGACCGATTTACCGTTTCTGATTATCGATCGATCGATCCGATTGTTGTGACTAATTTGTCGATTCTGATTATCAATCGATCCTAATTGTCGTGGCCGATTACCTATTCCGATTGACGTGACCGATTTACCGACTCTGATTATTGATCAATCTCGATTGGCGAGGCCAAGTCCGAGTGTCGATTTCGATTGTCGAGGCCGATTTCAATTGTCGAGACCTATATGGTGTATATGCGACTTGTAGTTGAGGCCCATTGTGATGTATATTCGGCCCATGTTTTAAGCCTAATGTGATGAATATGAGGTCTATGTGTCGAGGTTAATTGTCAAGACCTATATGGTGTATATGCGACTCGTAGTTGAAGCCTATTGTGATGTATGTTAGGCCCATATGAAAGGTCCATCGTGATGTGTATTAAGCTCTTGAGCGAGGCCCATGGTGTTGTATATTTGGCCCTTGTGTGAGGTCATGGGTCCACTATATGTTAGGATCTATGAGGGCCATTCCTCGGGGGTAATGTTGGTTAAATGTCCACATTGTCGAGGTTGATTGTCGATACCGATTTTTGATACCGATTATGAGTATGTGACAGCATGACATCATGATACATACCCATACGCATCATATGCATGTTTGTTATGAGATGCGGTTAATCATTGCATATGTCATTAAGCGTGTTGTTATGAGACTCCCTGATAGGTAGAGGTTATCTCACATGAGCGTACAATATGCGCAGGATTGATGCATGACTGGATTATATGACTCATGCATTTTGCATTATGATTACTGTATGCCCTAGCGACATAAGGGCCGTAGCTTCCACAGGCATATCGCGGATGGCCAGACGGGACACCAAAAATTTGTTCTAGCATCGGGCTATCATAAATGGCCCTGGGTGAAAATTCGTAAACCCTCTTGGTACCAGAGGACGCCCCAACATCGAGACCGAGTGGATACATGAGTGCTCGAGTACCGGATACCAGGAGACCGCGTCTCCCACTATGTCGTGGTCGGTTGGGAGGAGGTGTGGCCTTACCTACCCGGGAGCAGGGGGCATTGTTAGGCTGAGTTTGACCATCTTATGAATGGATCTACTATCGACGTGCCGAATAGGTATTGGCAGGCGGATAGTAAGGTTTCTTATGCTCACTTGGAATGTTAGGCTGGGAGAGCGATAGTGCCATTTGGCTTGTACTAAACCTAAATGATGATCCTAGAGATGAACTGTACTGATATGTGAGCTTATTAAGTAGGAGTTGCATACTCATTCATTCATTCACTATCCACTCGGGCTAGTGGTGCGTGACTATTTGTTATGTGTACATTCGCAATGGCCATGATTTTGATTGGGGCGCACGGCTAACGATCAAGAGTTTACCACATTGAGACTGACTATCCAAATTAGGTATGGGACTAGTTTGGATAGAAGTCCCTTGTGATGGGCCCCATAGCCTGCGATACTATGTACTATCATCCCGACTTCACACTCTAGCATGGTCACTCCATTTGCACTGCATATTGCATTATATCTGTGGCATATGGTAATTTGGGTTATTGTGTTTCTGCATTTATGTGGTTTAGGTACGGCTGACGCTATTTGTGTTACTCATCAGGAATGTATATTGCATTGTATCCTCTGCATCTGATATTTGGCACTCTATGACTACTCATTTGCATAGTTGATTCGTATTGCGTATTCTAATATTGTATGACTTATGAACTTGTCAGTATTTTTACTTACTCTGTTAGCTAATGATTTGTGATCTTGTCAGTATTTCTGTTTACTCTGATAATTCCTGATCGTGTCAGTATTTCTGCCTACTCTGATAATTCATGATCTTGTCAGTATTTCTACTTATTCGGACATTATATGATTTATGGATTACCAGTATTTTCGGTATTGTATGAGTATGACATTGTATTGAATACTTGGCACTTACCTTGTGCACACACTTACACCACCCTCTAAGCTTTCTATAAGCTTATACACGATAGATGCGTGCAGGTGTTGTTAGGTTGCAGCTCTGTTGAGCTTAGAGCGTATAGTTGTCTTTTGGAGCTTGATTTTCAATTTATGTATTTCCTTTTTAGCATTGTACTGAAATGATTATATTAGTGGATATGTGATGCTGATGTTGCCTTTGTAAATTGGGTAATCTTGTGGTTATGCTTATTATGAGTTAAATGTACAAAATAAAATTTTCCTCATAGGATCCTAGAATCAGAATCTAGCATATGGACGCAAGGAACCAAGAATGGGGTACTACGGAGGCTGTCGGCACTAGATTCGGCGATCAGGATTCCTGTGAATCCGATTTCTGGGTTTAGGGCATGATAGAAGTTGGTATTAGATCATAACTTGGGAATACCTGAAGAAAATATCACATATCTGCTGATAACTGCCCTACACTGTATGATTGTTGAGAACTTAGAATGGTTAAGTCCCCAAGTTCGAATAACTTAGAGATTTTCTGACATAGCTCCCTACCGTTAAGATTGCGAGACTGCATAATCCGAAGATTAGTATGGTCACCATAGGGTTGATGATGCGTCTTAGGGGTGCGAGGTTGAGATTAGAGACCGCTATCTTCATCCCTTTGTAGATTGATTATGCCTTCACATATATACTTGATGATGTTTCCTCTTCCCTTGACTATTCTGTAAATTTTGAGGACAAAATTTTTATTTGGTGGAGAGAGCTGTAGGACTCGTATCCTAGCCCGTACTGTTCCGTAGGCTTCCGCGGACATCCCGGTCGAATTCCGGCGACCCCCGATCGGTTATCGATGTTTGCGTGCGACCCTGAGATGTGTCCCGTATATTTGAGTCGGCTCAACCCGAGACTTGTACCAGTGCGACTGCGCTGTCGCCCCGGTTCTGAAGCTGCGTCTTGTATGCTGATGTAATACCCTGGCCAGGAGTGTGGCCCCGCGTTCAATTCGAGGAAAATACCGCACGTTGTAAATTTCTAGAGAATCCATCACATTAATCACCTCACTTGTCAAAAGTACACCCACCACTCAACCCATTACTCTCCCCATTCCCAAATACAAAAGCAATCTCAAAAGTCAACTTTCCCATCACCTCACCATCCTCTCTCCGATCACTTCTCTTACACCTCCCTCTCTCTCTCGTCTCTCTCCCTCTCAATTTTCAAACTCCATCTCTCTCCAAGCAAACCACGTCCATGGCTTCCAAGGGGAGAAGCTAGTGTGGCCAACCTTCCTAACACTCATCTCCACCATTCAAAGTCCTTCTCAACCATCAGAATCATTTTCTTGGAGAGCTCTAGAGACTATAGGCGGATGAAGGAAGAGAAGATCAAAGGTGCATGCTTCTCTCTCTCTCTCTCATTTTTGCGTGATGTGTGGCCCACTTAGATGGACCCCACCTTGATGTATGTCTTATCCAAACCGTCCAAGTCATGTGGACCCTACCTTATGGTGGTGGAAAAACACAAGTATCAGTTGATTCAAACCAGGTGGGCCACGTTGATGTGGGACCCACCTTGATGAAGTGTGGGCCACGTCCGTGTCGGACCCACCACGATGCCTGTGTTTACCCATGCCGTCCAGCGTCCTCTGGACGTTGGACGTGATGGGAATGGGGTGTGGCTAACATGGAGTGCGTGTACTGACATGAGTGTGTACTAACAAGCTAACAAAAAATATCAAATATATATATATATATATATATATTTGAATTTTTGAGTGGACCACTCACGTAGGCCCCACCCTGATGTACAAATCAAATCCACGCTGTCCATTCCATTCTCCCGCCCGTTTTAGATGTTGAGCCGGAATATGAGGCCAATCCGATGGTCCGGCAGGCCATACCATAGGAAATAGTGGTGTTACCGTTAAAATTCACCTTGATGCTTCTGCACACTAAAACACATCGCATATTGGGCTCATTTGGTCGATCATGAGCCGTAGAATCCAATGGGTTGGGTGGATCCACCTAATGTGGGTCCCTCCTAGGAAAAACCCTGAAAAAAACCCATTTTCAAAGGAAAAAATAAAATAAAATAAAATCTGCAGCAGTTGCTACTAACGGCCAGAGGACGTGCAGCGTCTTGCTGCGTCTAGGACAGTCCCAACCCTATACTCCATGGGCCCCACGTGACGTACGTGTGGGGTCACGTGTGATGTAAGTGTTTTATCCCAGCCGTCCAGCAACATCTGGACAGTGGGACACCATCATGATGCATTTGTTTTATCCCAACCGTCGACCCACCATGATTTATGTATTTCATCCATCGTCCATTCCAGGATAGTGGGTACCTTCCCTGATGTGTTTATGATCCATGCCGTCCATCTGACGGTGGGTCCCATTCACAGTGGAACACCACCTTAATGTATGTGTTATAACCGCACCCTCCATCCACACCGTCCACTGTGTGGAACAGTGTGACCCACCTAGTGTATATATATATTATATAATATATTAATATAGTGTATATGATGTGGTGGGCCCCACGTGGGACCCACCTTGCACATATGCATTTTAACCAGGCCGTCCGTCCATCCCTGGACAGTTGCACTCTGGATGCACTTTATGAAATATATATAGATATATAATATTATAATATAATATAATATATATTATAATGTTATATTATGGTGGGCCTCACGTGGGACCCACCTAATGTATAAACGGACTGACTGGTTTACCGTACAGCATCTATATAGCTGCTGTGTGCAGCATGTGGGTCTGATCCACACCACCTATCCGTGTGGCCCACCTAAATGATGTATTATATATCCTGACCGTCCAATCTCTGGACGGTGGGAAGAGGATTAGTTGGTGTACCTCACTTCATTTATATATCTGCTGTATTAGCTGGGCTCGCCTAAATTGTCCAGGCACACCTTGAATTATGTGGTTTAGCCACGCCGTTCGGTTCATTGGACGTGCGACCCACAATGATGTATATATTGTAATTCCATGCCGTCCAGCCACGTGGACGTGAGACCACCCTGATGAATGTGTTTTTACTCCACGTTGTCCACTCCCAGATATGATTCCCATTGTGATATATATATATATATATATATATATATATATATGGCCCATTAGTAAGGCCCGATATGAAATTTGTGTGGCCATTGGTGCGGCCCATTGATGTAGCCCATTTTTTGTGTATTAGGCCCATGTGATAGGGCCCACCTGCCTTGTATTTAAGGCCCATATGATGGGGCCCGCCTGCTTGAATCTGAGGCCCATGTGCAGGGCCCACCTATTGTAAGGCCCACGAGTGAGCCCCATTGTGATGTATTGGAGGTCCATGTGATGCGGCCCATGTGATATGGCCCACATGATATGTATGAGGCCATTGATGAGGCCCGTGGACGCGGTCCACTTAATGTATATGAGGCCCATTGGTGTGGCCCGTGGTTACGATCCGCTTGATGTATTTGATGGCCCATGGGTTGATGCCCAATGTGATGTATATAAGGGCCACGAGTGATGCCTAATGAGAGGGATGTAGGGCCTTTAAATGGGGCCGAAAGTGATGTATATGACGTCCATGTAATGCGGCCCACTTGTTGCATATGCGGCCCATTTATTGAGGCCCTTGTGTGAGGCCATGGGCCCACTATATGTTTGACTCTACGTGGGCCACTCCTTAGGAGCAATGTCGGTTAAATGGCCACATTGATGGGCAATGATGGTTTAATGTCCACATTGTGACCTTGCATTTGGCCTTGTTAGGCCTATTCTTACCGATCCCGATTGACGTGGCCGATTACCTATTAGCAATCAAGGCCGATTATCATGATCGATTGCTAATTCTGATTATCGATCGATTCCGATTGTCGTGACTGATTATTGACTCCGATTGACGTGACCAATTTATCGATTTCGATTATCGATCGATTCCGATTGTAGTGACTGATTACTGACTCCGATTGTCATGACCGATTTATCGATTTTAATTATCGATCGACTCCGATTGTCGTGACCGATATGCCGACTCTGATTATCGATCGACCTCAATTTTCGTGGCCGATTGTCGATTCTCATTGACGTGACCGATTTGCCAATTATGATTATCGATCGATCCTGATTGTTGTGGCCGATTGCCGATTTCGATTGACGTGGCTGATTGCTAATTCTGATTGACGTGACCGATTTACTGACTCTGATTATCGATCGATCCCGATTGGCGTGGTCGATTGTCGATTCCGATTGACGTGATCGATTTACCAATTCTGATTATCGATCGATTCCAATTGTCGTGACCAATTACCGACTTCAATTGTCGTGACCAATTTGTCGATTCTGATTATCAATCGATTTGATTGTCGTGACTGATTTGCCAATTCTGATTATCGATCGATCCCGATTATCATGGCCGATTGTTGTGGCCGATTGTCGATTTCGATTAACGTGACCGATTTGCCGACTCTGATTATCGATCGATCTCGATTGTCGAGGCCAAGTATCGAGGCCGACTTTGATTGTCGATTACGAGTCCGAGTGTCGATTTTGATTGTCGAGGCCGATTTCAATTGTCGAGGCTGATTTCAATTGTCGTGGACGATTGTTGAGACCTATATGGTGTATATGCGACTCGTAGTTGAGGCCCATTGTGATGTATATTCGGCCCGTGTTTTAAGCCTAATGTGATGAATATGAGATCTATGTGTCGAGGCCGATTGTCAAGACCTATATGGTGTATATATGACTCGTAGTTGAAGCCCATTGTGATGTATGTTAGGCCCATGTGAAAGGTCCATCATGATGTGTATTAAGCTCTTGAGCAAGGCCCATAGTGTTGTATATTTGGCCCTTATGTGAGGTCATGGGTCCACTATATGTTAGGATTTATAAGGGCCATTCCTCGGGGGCAATGTTGGTTAAATGTCCACATTGTCGAGGTCGATTGTCGATGCCGGTTATTGATACCGATTATGAGTATGTGACAATATAACATCATGATACATGCCCATACGCATCATCTGTATGTTTGTTATGAGATGTGGTTGATCATTGCATATGTCATTGAGCGTGTTGTTATGAGACTCCCTGATAGGCGGAGGTTATCTCATATGAGCACACAGTATGCATAGGATTGATGCATGAATGGATTGTATGACTCATGCATCTTACATTATTATTACTGTACGCCCTAGCGACATCAAGGCCGTAGCCTCTACATGCATATCGTGGATGGCCAGACGGGACACCAGAAATTTATTCTAGGATCGGGCTGCCATAGATGGCCCTGGGTGAAAATTCCTAAACCCTCTTGGTACCATAGGATGCCCCAACATCGAGACCGAATGGATACACGAGCGCTCGAGTGCCGAATATCAGGCAGTCGCGTCTCCCACTGTGTCGTGGTTGGTTGGGAAGGGTTGTGGCCTTACTCGCCCGAGAGCAAGGGGCATTGCTAGGCTGAGTTTGACCAGCTCGTGAATGGGTCTGGTATCGACGTGCCGAATAGGTATTGGTAGACTATTGGCCAAGTGGATAGTGAGGTTTCTTACGTTCACTTGGACTGTGCGGCTAGGAGAGTGGCAGTGCCATTTGGAGTGTACTAAACCCCGGTGATGATCCCAGAGATGAACTGTACTGATCCGTGGACTTATTGAGTAGGAGTTGCATACTTATTCATTCATTCATTCACTATCCACTCAGGCTGGTGGTGCGTGACTGTTTGTTACGTGTACATTTGCAATGGCCAGGATTTCAGTTGGGGCGCGCGACTAACCTAAGATCAGGAGTTTACCACATTGAGACTAACTATCCAAATTAGGTATGGGACTAGTTTGGATAGAAGTCCATTGTGATGGGCCCCATAGCCTGCGATACTATGTACTATCATCCCGACTTCACACTCTAGCATGATCACTCCATTCGCACCGCATATTGCATTATATCTGCGGCATATGGCAATTTGGGTTATTGTGTTTCTGCATTTATATGGTCTAAGTACGGATGACGCTATTTGTGTTACTCATCAGGAATGTATATTGCATTGCATCCTCTGCATCTGATATTTGGCACTCTATGACTCCTCATTTGCACGATTGATTCGTATTGCGTATTCTAATATTGTATGACTTAAGGACTTGTCAGTATTTTTGCTTACTCTGTTATCTTATGATTTGTTTTCTTGTCAGTATTTTTATTTACTCTGATAATTCCTGATATTGTCAGTATTTTGCTTACTCTGATAATTCATGATCTTGTCGATATTTCTGCTTATTCCAACATTGTACGATTTATGGATTACCAGTATTTTCGGTATTGTATGAGTATGACATTGTATTGAATACTTGGCACTTACGTTGTGCACACACTTACACCACCCTCTAAGCTTTCTATTAGCTTATGCATGATAGATGTGTGTAGGTGATGTTAGGTTGCAGCAGTGTTGAGCTTGGAGTGTACAGTGGTCTTTTGGAGCTTAATTTTTGATTTATGTATTTCCTTTTTAGCATTGTACTGAAATGATTACATTAGTGGATATGTGATGATGATGTTGCCTTTGTGAATTGGGTAATCTTGTGGTTATGCTTATTATGAGTTAAATATACAAAAAAAAATCCTCCTCATATGATCCCAGAATCGAAATCTAGCATATGGACGCTAGGAACCGAGAATGGGGTACTACGGAGGCTGTCGACACCGGATTTGGCGATCAGAATTCCTGTGAATCCGATTTTTGAGTTTGGGGCTTGACAACAACTATATAACAGGAGTGAGGTACTCCAGCCAATCAACTTCCCAGATGGTTGGGTTCCACATGGGGCCCACCAGATATATATCTATACATGTATATATATATTATAATTATATTATTATTTCTTATATATATATATATATATATATTAAGCCACCATCCAGCGTCCAGCAATGGACGGACGGTTAGATGAAGCCCTACATCTTGGTGGCTACTCAAAGCCCCTGCCTGTCCCAGCTAAAAGGATGGACGGTGTGGATGGAAAACATCCATCATGGGGGTCCATGTGCTGCACTCAGCACGTCACCAAGGTGGGCCCCACGTCCCCTTTCAAAACGGTCGGACGGTTTGGATTTAACACATACATCGTGGTGGGATCACAGAACGTACTAGCATCCATCCAGTAGCCACTGTTGCTAGGATCTCCATGTGGCTAGAGGTGGACGGCCAGAGTAAAACACATACATCTTAGTAGGGCCCACCATCCAGGAATAGTTGGAAGGTGGGGATAATACACATACGCCACGGTGGGTCTCACTGTCCAAGTTGCTAGACGGTGTGGACACACCACACACATCAAAGTGGGTCCAACATGATGATGGAGTGGATATATTACATGCATCAGGTGGGCCACACGGCACCAAAGGGAGAGAGAGAGAGGGAGAGAGAGAGAGAGGGGAGGGACCCCGCCACTATGGGCCCTCCCTATATAATACATACATCAAGATGGGTCCCACATACGTGGGCCCTCAAATACATCAAAAACCAAACAAAAGCACTCCTCCTTCCATTAATGCGATTTAGAGCTCTAACGAGTGGATTTTAATGGTTGAGATCGGCTTTGAAGGGTTGGATTGAGTGGTAGGGAGTGGGCCACACAAAGCTCTCTCATGGAGCTTGCTTGGACGTGGGTTGCTCTCATGGAGGTTGGGAGAAAAATGAGACAGAAATGAGAGAGAGAGAGGTGATGTGTGTGAGGGATTGATGGGGAGAGGGAAGGGTGAAGTGATGGAAAGTTGACTTTTGGGGATGGGTAGTTGTACTTGGGGATGAGTGTGAGTGATGAGAGTGATGTGATGTGTACTTGACATTTGATGTGATGAATTCTCTCAGGATTGCAACACGCGGTGTTTTCCTTGAACTGAACGCGGGCCCACATCTCCTGGCCCGGGTATCACCTCGGTGTGCGAGATACGGTGTCGGAACTGCGGCGATAACACAGTCACTAGGGTACAAGTCTTGGGTTGAGCCAACTCTATAATACGGGATATGACTCAGGGTCACATGCAAACATCAATAATAGATCTACTTCAAATAGAAGATCTGAAGCAAGTGAAGGTTTGAGTTCAATATCCAATATTTCAGGTATATATGACCCTAGAAAGACCCTAGGTTTAGGTCATTTCTTATGCATATTATCTAAGGGTTATTATACTTTAAATAGGCTTAAATTCGATTAGTATTAGCCCATGTTTGACTAGTCTAGGCTCTAGTTCGACCAGTCCAGGAATTTCTTCGACTAGTCCAAGTTTCAAACTCAAATTTTGAGTTTTTTTGGTAGATCCTAGACCAGTCGAGCACCTTGCTCGACCAGTCGTGGAGTTCTGCTCGACCAGTCATGGGGAGCTTGACGCGAACTCTAGCAACGTATTTTTGCATCCCACGACCAGTCGAGGGCTGTGCTCGACTAGTCGAGCAAGCCACTCGACCAATCGTAGGTTGGTTTTATCCGATCACGGTATAAATTTTAAAATTTTGTTGAATTTAAGACCAGTCGAAGGAGACCTTGGACCAACCAAAGGAACCGTTTTTCAACCTATAAATAAAGAACTTTTCTCATTCTAAATCATTCAATTAAGCCACATATAGCTTCCATTATTTGCCTCTTATGTTAGTTTGTGATCTTAATCCTTACTGAGTTCAAGAAATCAGGTTGTCTTACCATAAACATTTGTTTTTGGTGTAAGGTTGTCCTTTGAACAAAGTTTGAATCAATTTCTCAATACTATTATGATTGAGATCTGCGTTTGATTCAGTTATTTATTATTTCTGTTCAGCAATTTTTTTAAAATTTTCTTTGGCATAGTCCTATACAGACCCCCTCTAGGACTAAGAGCTCACCCTTTTCACAATTAAAAGGGAAGCAAAAGACAGATTGGACGAAAGAGTGCGAACTCGCCTTTTAGCACCTCAAGCAATACTTGGGATCCCACCGTTGCTTTCAAAGCTCGAGCAAGGAGAGTCGTTGCTGCTATACCTAGCACTTTTAATAGTAGCAGTTAACTCGGCCCTCATCCGAGAACAAGGAGGAAAATAGCTGCTGATATACTAAGTCAACAAAGACCTGGTCCTTACCAAGACTAGGTATCCAGATATTGAAAAGTTGGCCCTAACCCTTGTCGTTTCATGATGCCGCTTGAGGCCCTACTTTTAGGCCCATACCATCATTGTCCAGACTAACCAACCCCTCCGCCAGGTACTTTAGAAACCTGAGGTATCAAGGAGACTTATGAAGTCGACAATCAAACTGACTGAGTTCAACATCAGATACAACCCCGAAAAACCATCAAAGGCCAAGTAGTGGTCGATTTCATTGTCAAACTCATACCCGAGAATGACCTAGGAACCAACCCTGACATTTAGACCAAGCAGCAAAAAAAATTAAATGACTGATCCAGATCTGCCGATGTGGACACTGCACATTTATGGTTCATCCAATTTTAAAGGCAAAGGGGATGGAATAGTCCATGAGGCTCTTGACTAGACTTGCACATAATATGTCTTAAGATTTGGATTCCAAACATCAAACAATGTAACAAAATATAAAGCACTATTGGCCGGGCTTAAACTGGCAATGACCATGGGAATCCAACACTTAGAGGTTCACAGCGACTCATAGCTTGTCATCAACCAAATAGCCAGCGAGTACCAGGCCAAAAAAGAGAGAATGAAGGCTTACTTGCAGAAGGCCCGAGAGCTTATCAGCAAATTCTTGAAATGAAATATCAGCCTGATCCCTAGGTCAGAGAACTCTAAAGCGGACATGCAGCCAAAGCTAGCTACAACGGTCGAAGATTGGTCACAACCCCAAGTGTAGGGTCGCGATGTAGTAATAATCTCGGTGAGACCGAGGTCGAATTCACAGGGACTAATCTCATTTATATTTTGAATTTAACTAAAACTAGAAGTAGATGAAGAACTAAAACTAAATCTGAATAATTGAAAGAGTAATTGTGATTAAAGTGATTAAAACTAACAAATTCAAAGGTGGTAACTAGGGTTTCCAAGGATCCACTTGTATAGATCAGGGATCCCTCTTACTTGATTTAAGTCACACAATTGGAGTTGGAGTCCTATCCAATCCAATTGGAAGATATACGATTAAAATCAAGCTGAACTTTCCTTGACCTAATTCTCAATGGAGTAGAATTGTGATAATTGGAAGAGATTTTATCACCAAACCATGCCCCTGGGACGATGGCTAACAACAGGATTTACTAATCCCACAATCTCAAAATCAGGAAAAGAACATACTATAAGCTATTGCAGATCTACTGTAATTTGAGTCATAATAAACCATTAAGAACTGAAAGTATTCCTTTAAAATCAAACTAGAATCAAAGAAGGTTCAACATAAACATGAATCAGAGTAAAAGAAACATCCCATCACACTACAAGCTTCACCTCTTAGCCCTAACTAAGAGGTTTATCCAACCATAGACATGGTTGAACTAAAATCTCTTAAGAAAAGCATAAAAACAACTAAGGAAAAGGAAGAAAAACTCTTGGCGATGACTTCTCCACCCTTTTGCTTCATTATTCAAACACTAGAAGATGCCTAAAAAATCCTGGGGACTCTTATTTAGCAACTCCAACTTTCGCACCGAGTTGGAAAAATCCAGAAACCACCACAAATTTACGCGGTCTGTGTGCTGTCTGCGTAACCTTAGACGAGTCGAGGAAAATCTTCAAGTAGTCGAGGATCACGTGAAATTAAAATTTCATGTTGCTGGAGTTCGAGTCGAGGAATCTTTGACTAGTTGAGCAGGAGCCTTAGACTAGTCGAAGCAGGCAGATTTTAGAGTTCCTTTTCTTCACTTCAAGTCTTCAATTCTCTATATTCCTCACTTGATTTTCTTGAATATTTGGCATGTGAATTCTTCATTTTTGGTCTCATAAGATCCATCCTTGCTTTGGTGATTCTTGAGCATTAAATCCATGCAAGCATCGTTTTCAATCCAAGCTCTTAAATTCACCTTGCAACACAAACATGATTAAAATAGAATATTAAGCACTATCATGTTCATAAAACCAAGTAATAAATGGGGGATAATATGCAATATTTGACCCTCAACAAAGATGATATCCTGAAACTAAGCATCAGCGAACCCAACCCGGGCACTATCCTCCTAATAGATTCATGGTCGACCTGGATGGACCCAATAGTCGACTACCTCAAGGAAGGAAAGCTACTCGAAGACCGACTAGAGGCGTGAACACTCTGATCCAAGGTGGCTTGCCATATCATGGTCGACGACATTTTGTACAAAAAATGATTCTCTCTCCCTTACCTCAGATACCTCCGGCCTGATGAAGTCGAATACGTCCTGAAAGAAATTCATGAAGGCATTTGTGATAACCAATCCGGCGATCAGGCCCTCACTCCTAAAGTCATCTGACGGGGATATTTTTGGCCAACCATCCAGATAGACACCAGACAATACACTTAGAAATGTGATAAGTGTCAGCGATTCGTGACAATACCTTGTCAGCCACTCAAACAACTAACTCCTGCTCACAACCCCAAGTGTAGGGTCACAATGTAGTAATAATCTCGGTAAGCCCAAGGTCAAATCCACAAGGACTAAACTCATGTGTATTCTGAAAGTAACTAAGATCAGAACTAGAAGAAGATCTAAACCTAAATCGGGAATATAAGGAAGTAATTATGAGTAATTTAATAAAAACTTATAAATTCAAAGGGGGGAAATAGGGTGCCCAGGGATCCACTTGTAGCTATCAGGATGTTTTCTTATTTAATTCAAGGAGCACAATTGGAATTGAAGTCCTATCTTATCCAATTGGAAGATATTAATAAAATCAATCTGAACTTTCATTAACCTAATTCTCAATGGATGAGAGTTGTGAGGATTGGAAGAGATTTTGTTAAGGCTCAAATATTGCATATTAAACCCCAGTTATTACTTGATTTTACGTACATGATAATGCTTAAACGTTCTATTTTAATAATATTTTTGTTGCAAGGTGAATTTAAGAGCTTTGACTGAAAAGGGTACTAAAGGCATGGATTTGATGCTCAAGAATCACCAAGGCAAGGGATGAATCTTAGGGGACTGAGATTGAAGAATTCACACGCTAAAGATCCAAGAAAATCAAGTAATTAAAGTAAAAGGGGCTTAAAAATTGTCCTAAATGTAAGATCACAGGATTCCCACCAGCCGTTTGGCTCGAAACTTTATTTCTAGCCTGAGGACCATAAAGTAACCATACATGTAAAATTTTAGCGTTGGACCTTTGAGTATGTGGCCCAACGGACAAATCATCTACTAAATCACTGATTTGGGGCCCACTTGATCTCTGGATATGCTTCAATTTTGGTCTTAACCCCTCAAATTAGATGACAAAACTAATGGACGGAGCGGATTTATCAGAAACATCACGATGGACCCCACATGGGGATGTGCGTGCACATGGGGTGTGCACTCCCGCACTGCACCGGACTGGCGAGTCCGGTCAAAGGTCGGTAGACCCAACCCGCCCTCTCCTTTACACAGTAGCGTGCGGATGTCGTCCACTGAGATGATCAGTGGCCCACCACCATCCATCAATTGGATGATCTGAATCGTCCATTGTGTTCAGGGGGTGAGGACGACCGTACCCAGGAAGTCCTTTTGCTCCCATGCACGTTTACACACGCAGATCATCGTCAAACGCAGGATTAACGACATCATGATTTGATATAGTAGGCCTCACCAAAACACGACCAAAACCACCCATTTCCGACTGAAATCGCGTCAAGAATCCAATAGATGGGGTGGATTTCTCCAAAAACATCATTGTAGGGCCCATCGAGTATCTCAGTGTAAGAACTTTCCAATTACGCATGTCCGAACGTAACTTCCACCGTGGGCCATTGCACGATCATGGTCAGATCCAGATCTGTGATCCGGATCGTCCAGAAGAGAGAGAAGGGGTCCTTGCACCCCACCATGATGTCTAAATCAAAAATGGGATGACCACCAACCCGAAAACTCAATCCAAACGCAGCTAAGTTTTGGGTTTTCATAGCGTGAAAGGCTTGTTGCGTAACCCCTTACGCATTGCCCCTTGTGCGTGAAACCCAGCCGACCAACCTCTTTGTATCTATAAAAGGAAGAGAAAGAGAGAGAGAGAGAGAGAGAGAGAGAGAGAGAAAGAATCATCTTTGGACGTGAACAAGTCATAGAGAGAGAGAAATCGTGGACGGCAAGTAGGAGTTTGCTTCTCCTTCTTCTTTCTTCTTCAGCTTTTCTTTTATGTTTTCCTAAGATTTTAGTTTAGTCATGTTTGGCTAAACCTCTTAGCTAGGGCTAAGAGGTGAAGCATGTAGTGTGATGGGTTGTTTTCTATGCTTTGATTCATGTTTTAGTTGAACTATCTTTGATTCTAGTTTGATTGTAATGAACGTTTTTAGTTTTTAATGGTTTGTTGTGACTTAAATTATAATGGATCTGCTATAGCTTTGAGCATGTTCTTTGCATTATTGTGATTATGGAATTAGGGACCCTGTTGTTCACCATCGCCCCTTGGACATGGTTGGATGATGGAATCCTTCTAATCTTCATAATTATCTCAGAGTGTTGGTGGATTGGTAAATTCTGTCGTTTGCTTTGTCTTATGGACGTGGTTTTGTGATGGAATCATTGCTAGTTCTCATACCTGTCATCAATTGAAGACTAGATCAAAGGAAGTTCATAGTTGATTTTTAATAACATATCTTCCAACTAGATGAAGATAGGACTTTGATTCCGGTTGTGTTCGTGAATCAAGCATAGATCTCCCTGATCTATACAAGTGGATCCTTGGAAACCCTAGTTTTCCCACCTTTTAATTTTACAAACTTTAGTTTAATAATTCACCATTATTCTCTTACATTCTCTGATTTAGATTACCTCTTCTTCTAGTTCTAGTTCTAGCTACTTTTAGAATACGTACAAGGTTCAGTCCTTGTGGATTCGACCTCAGTCTCACCGAGATTATTACTACATCACAGCCCTACACTTGAGGTTGTGAACAAGTTTTTGATACCGTTGCCGAGGACTAACGGTTGCATTTTTTGAAATTAACTAGTTTTAGAATTTAGTTAAGATTAGAGTTTTTTAATTTTAGGTTTAGATTTTTCTGTTTGATTTTTAGAAACTAATCAAACTTTCCTGTTTTGTATGATCCAGATATAGACTTTCTAAATTGGTAATTTCTTTCTAATTTTTCTAGTTTTAGGATTAGGTTTAAATTTTCTATTTTTAGAAATTAACTTAATTTCTAATTTTAGGTTTAGAACTTTCCTATTTTATTTTTAGAAACTTTTTATTTTCTGTTTTTAGGAATTTTCCCTTTTTAGAAACTAGTTTACTTTCTATTTTAGGAACCTTTGAATTTTATAATTTCCTTTTTTAGAAACTGACTTATTTTGTTTTGTTTTGCAGGACCTAACTTAAGAACTTCCAATTTGGTAACTTCTTTCCAACTCTCTCTTCCTTTCTATTTCTAGATTTCTATTTCCTTTCTTCCTTTTTAGGTTTAGTTTAAAATCTAAGATTGAGTGCTGAGAGTGTTTCATGCCCAAGTGTGTCTGTGACAACACTCGACGTTAATTGAAGTGATGGCTGTAAATCAACCGGTTGATCAACCGAGAAGACAACCTCAGCCTAGGGTTGAGGAAGTCTAGGATGAGAATGAGGTGCATCAAGCACCCCTGCCTCGTACTTTATGAGATTATTGACAACCAGCAGGGGTGAGTATGCCCTCATGTATGGTTTTTCCAGAAAATACGGGACACATGGATATCAAGCCAGGGGTGATCCAACTCCTTCCTAAATTTTATGCGCTTGAGTCAGAAAATCCATATTTACACTTGAAACAGTTTGATGAGATCATAGCCACTTTATATTTTCCAAACATATCTGAGGAAACAGTCAGGCTAAAACTCTTTCCCTTTCTTTGAAAAAGAAAGCTAAGACGTGGTTGCATTCATTATGTCCCAGATCTATTGGCACATGGAATGACATGATAAGGGAGTTCATAAAGAAAATTTTTCCACATCATAAAACGAACACCCTTAGAAAGTCAATCATGAACTTCGCCCAAAAGAAGGACGAAACATTCTTCCAATGTTGGGAGCGGTTTAAGGATCTTGTCAGTTCATGCCCACAACACGGTTTTGAAACATGGCGCATTACACACTTTTTCTATTATGGTCTGACATATTCCATGCATCAATTGGTTGAGATAATGTGCAATGGAGAATTCATGAATAAAAATGTTGATGATGTGTGGGACTACTTGGATAAACTTGCTGAAAACGCACAATGATGGGATACTTACCCAAAATTGAGCATCACTTCTAGGCCCACTCAATCAAAGGAGAGGGGTGGATTATACCTTCTGAAAGAGGATGATGATATCAATCCTAAAGTATCTAATCCCAAAAGAAAATTCGAGGCCATGGAACTAAAGAAGGATAAGGTTAAGGAAACTGTTTGCGACATTTGTGCTTGCAATGTTCATACAACTGAAAATTTTCCAACAATACCTGCCTTTCAAGAGGTGTTGAATGAGCAATCCAATACCGTGAACAATTACCAAAGACCTTTCAATGGACCTACCTCCAATACATACAATCTAAGTTGGAGAAATCATCAACTTCAGTTGGAAGAATGGACAAACTGCTACTCCTCAAGGTTTCTTTAATTAAATTCCAAATCAAGTGAAACCTCAAGAAGAACTGGTTCAAAATTCCACACAAACCCAAGAGCTCACTCAAGCAATACAAGAACTTAAAAATATATGCAAAAGATGGATTCACGTGTTACGGTTATAGAAAGGGATATGCTTCTCGCTCAACCTCTCCCCAATCCTAAACCGCAATACGAGATAAGTGATCCAAAATCTTTAGATCAGATGGAGCAAGCTAAATTTATCACCACTCTTAGGAGTGGGAAGACCATTGACAAAACTATTTCGATTAGGGCTGAAAAGCCTAAGGACCTAGAAGAGGACAACAATGATAGCTGGTTGCTCCATTCCCCCAACGGTTGGTTGCACCAAAACCTTTCTCACTTTCAGGACATTCTAGAGGTGTTGAAACAAGTGAAGATCAATATTTTCCAACTGGATGCGGTTAAACAAATACCTTCATATGCCAAATTTCTGAAAGACTTATGTACGACCAAAAGACGACAAAATGTTCAAAAGAAAATCTTCTTAACTGAGAAAGTGAGTGTCATCCTAAAGCAAGATGTGCCACAGAAATTCAAAGATCCCGGTATCCCAACCATACCTTGTGTAATCAGGAAATACCAAATTAAGCACGCACTTCTTAACTTAGACGCGAGCGTAAATCTGATTCCCTACTCAGTGTACAAATAATTAGGCTTAGGTGAATTAAAACCCACCCTAACTACATTACAACTTTCTGATTGCTCAGTTCGTGTACTAAGAGGGGTAATTGAGGATGTGTTGGTCTAGGTTGACAGATTGTACTACCTAGTAGATTTTATTATCTTGGATACGAAACCCATCAGTAACATGAGCACTCAGATTCTCATCCTTCTTGGTCTCTCATTCCTTGCCACTTCAAACACAATCATTAATTGTAGGAATGGAGTCATGAGTATGTCTTTCGAGAATATAACATTGGAGTTGAATATCTTTTTCAACACAGGCAGACGGTCAGAGGATGATAACGATTTTCACAACATTAACATGATTGATTCTTTCATGGAAGATAGAACACTTTGACCTTATCCTCTGACCCACTAGAGACGTGTTTGGCCCACTCCCATGATTTTGATGATGACATGATTAGGGAGATGGGTGTCATGCTTGATACTGCGCCGGTACTTGAAGTTAATCGGTGGAAGCCACAATTTGAAGAGTTGCCCCTAAACTGATAAAGTGCCTCTGCTGTCTAACGTTAAGGCACCAAAGCTTGACCTAAAACCTCTGCCCTCTGAATTGAAATATGTCTATTTAGGTCAAGATGAGACATACCCAGTGGTGATTTCTTTCCACCTTGAGCAAGAACAGGAGAGTATGCTCATATTTACTCTCATTAAGGATAAGGGAGCCCTTGGATGGATGATTGCGGACCTCAATGGAATTGACCCTTCGATTTGTACTCACTGTATTTATCTTGAGGATAATGCGAAGACCTCTCGGCAATGACAACATAGACTAAATCCAAACATAAAGGAAGTGGTTAAAACTAAAGTTCTTAAACTATTGGATGTGGGTATCATATACCCTATATCCGATAGTCAATGGGTGAGTCCAACTTAGGTGGTTCCTTAGAAGTTCGGAATCACCATCGTAGTCAATGCCAATAATGAACTCGTGCCAACTAGAGTCACTACTGGTTGGAGAATGTGCATTAACTACAGGAAGTTGAATACCATTACGAGGAAGGACCACTTTCCTTTGCCCTTCATCGATCAAATTTTGGAAAGGCTAGCTAGTCATTTATATTACTATTTCCTTGACGAATATTCAGGCTATAACTAGATAGAGATAGGCCCTGAAGATCAGGAAAAGACCACGTTTACATGTCCCTACGACACATTTGCTTACCGAAGGATGTCATTCAGACTATATAATGCCCCTGCTACTTTTTAATGATGCATGATGAGTATTTTTTCTGACATGATGAGGCAATATCTAGAGGTCTTCATGGATGACTTCTCTGTCTTTGGTCCATCTTTCAGTGAATGCTTAGAGAATCTTAAACGTGTGTTAAAAAGATGTGAAGAAAAGAATTTGGTACTTAATTGGGAGAAGTGTCATTTCATGGTTCGTTAGGGGATTATCCTTGGACATATCATCTCATCCAAAAGAATCGAGGTAGATAAGGCAAAAATTGGTCTCATCTCTAACCTACCTTCACCTAAGAATATATGAGATGTGCGATCCTTTTTAGGACACGTCGATTTTTTCAAAAGATTCATAAAGGACTTTAGTCTCCTCTCTCATCCTTTATGTAATCTACTTCAAAAGAATGCACCATACGGTGGACTGAGCAATGCCAGGAAGCATTTACTAAGCTTAAGGGCATGTTGACTATTGCACCTATCATGCAGCCACTCGATTGGAGCCATCCTTTTGAACTTATGTGCGACGCATCTGACTATGCTCCTGTGGTTATTTTAGGCCATAAAAAAGAAAATAAGCCCTACGTTATTCATTATGTAAGTACAACTCTAAATCCTGCCCAAGTGAACTACTCAACTAAAGAAAAGGAACTCTTAGTGGTAGTGTTCGCTTTGGACAAATTTAGATCCTACTTGATCGGATCTAAGATCATCGTTTACACAGATCATGCGGTACTTAAGTATCTTCTTTCTAAGAATGATGCTAAGCCCTGCCTAATCAGATGGATCCTCCTACTCCAAGAATTTGATTTAGAAATAAAAGATAAAAAGGGAGTAGAGAACATAGTGGTTGACCATCTTTCTCGCCTTGATCTCCCTAATTCTCCTAAGACGACACATATCAATGACATGTTCCTTGGTGAACAACTGTTTAAAGTCTCCCATTCACCTTTCTTTGTTAATATTGCTAATTATCTTGCCACAGGTTTCACGCCGACACATTGAACCGCGCAAGATAAGAAGAAAATTTTCACCAAGGTGCATAAATTATTCTATGATGATCCATATTTATTTAAATATTGCCTAGACCAAATCTTAAGGAGATGTGTGCCAGATGATGAACATTAAAGTGTCATCTCCTTCTGTCACTCTCAGGCCCGTGGTGGTCACTTTTCTGCTAAAAAGACTACGACCAAAATTCTACAGTGTGGCTTTTACTGGCCCACTATGTTCAAGGACACTCATGAGTTTTGCAAAGCTTGTGAGCATTGTCAGAAATTGAGAGCATTATCCCATTGAAATATGATGCCCTTAAACCCCATCCTTATGATAGAAGCATTTGATTGCTAGGGCATTGATTTCATGGGACCATTCCCCCAATCCTTTGGAAATCTATATATTTTGCTCACCATAGACTATGTCACTAAATGGGTCGAAGCGATTCCATGTCGAAACAATGACCATCAAACGGTCATTAACTTTTTAAAAGAGAACATCCTTTCCCAATTCAGAACACCTCGAGCAATCATTAGTGATGGGGGCTCACATTTTTGTAATAGACCATTCGAGAATTTAATGAAGAAATATAGTATTTCTTATAAGGTGAGTACTCCATACCATCCACAAACAAGTGGGCAAGATGAGATTTCCAATGTAGAAATTAAACACATCTTAGAAAAGACGGTTAACCCTGACAGTAAGGATTGGTCAATCCGATTGACCGATGCCATATGGGCTTACCATACCGCATTTAAAACCCCTATTAGAATATCTTCCTTTAGACTAGTCTATGGGAAGGCTTACCATTTGCTTGTGGAGTTAAAACATAGAGCCTACTGGGCAATAAAAAATCTGAATTTCAATTTGGATAATGCTGGCTCGCTACGCAAACTTCAGTTGAAAGAGGTCGAAGAAATCCAGAATAATGTGTACGAGAACTACAGAATTTGCAAGGACAAAAGGCGTTTCATGACCAACACATTCCTTGAAAATCATTCATGCCAGGTCAAAAGGTCCTATTGTATAATTATCAGTTACATCTTTTTCTAGGTAAACTTCATTCTCATTGGACCGACCCTTTCACTGTTATCAATGTTTATCCTCATGGGGCTGTTGAGATTTGAAATCCAACCAATGGTAATGAGTTTGAAGTGAATGGACATCGATTAAAGCCATTTGTTAAGAAATTTGATTCAGAGGACATGTCCATACCTTTGACTGATCCTGTATACAAGGATTGATCTCCTAGTCTGATGGAGGTATAGGTAGGTTTACTCCTTTCATAGGACTAGGGTAGTTTGCTTTATGCCGTTTTAGGATAGTCGGCTTTATGCTGTTATGATAGTTTGTTTTCTAGTTGTTCTAGGACAGTTTATTTTTTTGTTTGGTTTAACTCTTGTGCTGACCCACCTTCACGCTAAGATTCTTTGGAAAAAGCCATACAACTCCCTCATTAGGTATTATCTTTCCATCACTTCTCCTTCAATTTCATTGTCTTATGTGCATTGCATGCCTATATGTTTTACAATGAGGACAATGTAGATTTGAGGCTGGGGATGGGAGATTAGGTTACTTGATCAATATTTTCTTGGTCTTAAGCAAAAATTGTGAAAATTTTTGAATTTTTTCTAAAAATTTTGTGAATTTGAGTGATTAAGAAGTATATCCTTGATTTAAGAAGTATAAGATACGTATGTTGGTGATTTATGACTCTTGGATTCAGTTACCTATTAAACTTCACCATTAAGTTTGGATTTTACTCCATGATTAGAAGTTTTAAACATTGATTGAGTCATGATTTCACATGCCACATCTAGCTTACACATTAAGGTTTCATTTCGATATTGAAGGGTTAACTTGGTAATCACTAAGCATGGAAGGAACCAACCTGGGGAATTTGTCCATCATGTTCATTGAAAACAAAACAGAATACCCATCTAACCAGCTAAAAAAATAGTTGTGTTCGAAAATGGCTACCTATTAAAGATCTTTAAAAAGATTGACACAGCGTGATGTCATCGGTGGAAAAATCAAAAGCTGGAAGAATAAAAAGGTTGAACTGTGAAACAAGTTTCGATTTAGGTTGGGTTATCCAAGAATGCTCTGTTTGATTATCAATTTTATCATGAAAATTGATGATTGGACTCTTAATGATGATAAGCCGAGGTTACATTATACACCGATGGAACTCAATGTTTAGAATTGTTCTAATTGATGGATTAATACTTTGAACTTAACCATGAAGTTTATTGTGTGCTTGCGTTTAGGAGAAGGTAATGCCCAACATTGATGTATCTTGGAATTCTATTATCTAGATTACTTTAAAAAAAAATCACTCGAGTTTATAAGAATTGTCATATAATTCTCAAACTATTTTTTGCATACTTTGCTCGAGACTAGCAAAATCCTGGTTGGGGATTGTGTTGAGGGTCAAATATTACATATTAAACCCCAGTTATTACTTGGTTTTACGTACATGATAATGGTTAAACATTCTATTTTAATCATATTTTTGTTGCAAGGTGAATTTAAGAGCTAGGACTGAAAAGGGTGCTAAGGGCATGGATTTGATGCTCAAGAATCACTAAGGCAAGGGACGGATCTTAGGGGACTGAGTTCAAAGAATTCACATGCCAAAGATCTGAGAAAATCAAGTGATTAAAGTAAAAAGGGCCTAAAAATCATCCTTAATGCAAGATCATAGGGTTTTCACTAGCCGTTTGGCTTGAAACTTTATATCTGGCTTGAGGACCATAAAGTAACCATACATGTAAAATTTCAGCTATTGGATCTTTGTGGAAGTGGCTCAATGGATAGATCAGCCACTAAATCACTGATCTGGGGCCTACCTGATCTCTGGATATGCTTCAATTTTGGTCTCAACCCCTCAAATTAGATGGCAAAAGGGATGGACAAAGTGGATTTATTAGAAACATAATGATGGACCCCACCTAGGGATGTTCGTGCACATGGGGTGTGCACTCTTGCACCGCACCGCACCACACTGGTGAGTCTGGTCCAAGGTCGGTTGACCCGACTTGCCTTCTCCTTTACGTAGTAGTATGCGGACGTCGTCCGCTGAGGTGATCAGTGGCCCACCATCGTCCATCATTTGGATGATGTGAACCGTTCATTGTATTCAAGGGGTGGGGACGACCGTACCCATGAAGTACTTTTGCTCCCATGCACGTTTACACATGCAGATCACCGTCAAATGAAGGATGAACGCCAGCGTGTTTCGATACAGTTGACCACACCAAAACTCGACCAAAACCACCCATTTCTAACTGAAATTGCGCCAGGAATCCAATGGACGGGGTGGAATTCTTCGAAAACATCATTGTAGGGCCCACCGAGCATCTTAACATAAGAACTTTCAAATTACGCACGTCTGGACACAACTTCCACCGTGGGCCATTGCACGACACGGTCAGATCCAGATTTGTGATCCGGACCATCTAGAAGAGAGAGAAGGGGTCATTGCACCCCACCATGAAGTCTGAATCGAAAATGGGATGATAATCATCCTGATAATCAGTTGGTTTTGCATACATGATAATCACCATGGCAAGGGACGAAACTTAAGGGACAGACATCGAAGAATTCCCATGCCAAAGATCTGAGAAAATCATATGATTAAAGTAAAAGGGGGCTGAAAATCATCCTGAATGCAAGATCACAGGGTTTCCACCAGCCATTTGGCTCGAAACTTTATATCTGGCACGAGGACCATAAAGTAACTATACACGTAAAATTTCAGCCATTGGATCTTTATGGAAGTGGCCTAACGGATAGATTAGCCACTAAATCATTGATCTAGGGCCCACCTGATTGCTGGATATGCTTCAATTTTGGTCTCAACCCCTCAAATTAGAAACAAAATGGATGGACGAAGTAAATTTATCAGAAACATTACGATGGACCCTACCTGGGGATGTGCGTGCACATGGGGTGTGCACTCCCGCACCACACCAGACCGGCGAGTTCGATAAAAGGTCGGTTGACCCGACCCACCCTCTCCTTTACGCTGTAGCATGCGGATGTCATCCGCTGAGGTGATCAATGGCCCACCACCGTCCATCATTTGGACGATTTGAACCGTTCATTGTGTTCAGGGGGTGGGGACGACCATGAAGTCCTTTTGCTCCCATGCACGTGCACACATGCAGATCACCGTCAAACATAGGATGAATGCCAGCGTGATTTGATACATTTGGCCACACCAAAACTCGACCAAAACCACCCATTTTCGACTGAAATCACGCCAGGAATCTAATGGACAGGGTGGATTTCTCCAAAAGCATCACTGTAGGGCTTATCAAGCATCTCAGCTTAAGAACTTTTTAATTACGCACGTCCGGATGCAACTTCCACCGTGGGCTGTTGCATAATCATGGTCAGATCCGGATCTGTGATCCAGACCGTCCAGAAGAGAGAGAAGGGGTCCTTGCATCACACCATGAAGTTTGAATTGAAAATGGGATGACCTCCATCCCAAAAATTCAATCCAAACGCAGTTGCGTACTCCTTATGCACCACTCCTTGTGCGTGAAACCCATCCGACCGACCTTTTTGTATCTATAAAAGGAAGAGAGAAAGAGAGAGAAAATCCTCTTTGGACGTGAACAAGTCAGAGAGAGAGAGAGAGAGATTGTGGATGGCAACTAGGAGTTTGCTTCTCCTTCTTCTTTCTTCTTTAGTTTTTCTTTTATGTTTTCCTGAGATTTTAGTTCAGTCATGTCTAGCTAAACCTCTTAGCTAGGGCTAAGAGGTGAAGCTTGTAGCGTGACAAGTTGTTTTCTTTGCTTCGATTCATGTTTTAGTTGAACTATCTTTGATTCTAGTTTGATTATAAGGAATGTTTTTAGTTTTTAATGGTTGTTGTAACTTAAATTACAATGGATCTGGGATAGCTTTGAGCATGTTCTTTACAATATTGTGATTATGGAATTAGGAACCCTATTGTTCACCATCGCCCCTTAGACATGGTTGGATGATGAAATCCTTCTAATCTTCATAATTATCTTAGAGTGTTGGTGGATTAGTAAATTCTGTTATTTTCTTTGTCTCATGGACATGGTTTTGTGATGGAATCAATGTTAGTTCTCATACCTCTCATCTATTGAGGACTAGATCAAAGGAAGTTCAAAGTTGATTTTTAATGACATATCTTCTAATTGGATGAAGATAGGACTTTAATTCTAGTTGTGTTCGTGAATCAAGCATAGATCTCTCTAATATCTACAAGTGGATCCTTGGAAACCTTAGTTTTCGCACCTTTAAATTTTAGAAACTTTAGTTTAATAATTCACCATTATTCTCTTACATTCTCTGATTTAGATTACATCTTCTTCTAGTTCTAGTTCTAGCTACTTTTAGAGTACGTATAAGGTTCAGTCCCTGTGGATTCGACCTCGGTCTCACCAAGATTATTATTACATTGCAACCCTACACTTAGGGTTGTGAACAGATTCCATCACCAAACCATGCCCTAGAGACAATCACAAACAACAGGATATACCAATCCCACAACTGAACATAGAAGAATTGTGAAGGTTAGAAGAGATTCCATTCCCAACCATGCCCAAGGGACAATGGTGAATAATGGGATTTACTATCTTCACAATCTCAAATCAGGAAAAGAAGATACTCAAAGCTATTGCAGATCTATTATAATTTGAGTCACAACAAAACATTAAAAACTAAAAGTATTCCTTAAATATCAAGTTAGAATGAAAGAATTTCAACAAGAACAAGAATCAAACAAGAAAAACATCTCAATCATGTTATGAGCTTTACCCCTTAGCCCTAACTAAAGGATTTAGCCAACCATAGACATGATTAGAATCAAAACCTTAGAAGAAAGTATTAAAAACTAAGGAAAAAGGAAGAAGAAACTCTTAGATGATGTCTCCAACCCTTTGCTCTACTCCTCAAAACCCTAGATATCCTAAAAAGACTTAGGAACCCATATTTATTGGCTAGTTTTCTCAAAATTACAAGATCGTATCAAATTTACGCAGTCCGTGTAACTCTGCGTAATGCCTTCGATGTCATCGAACAACCTTCGATGTCATCAAAGGGTTTGAATTGGGAAGTCATGCCTTTTCTCCTTTCGCACTACGTAAATCTCAGTGTCATCGAACCTACATTCGATGCCATCGAGCAAAGCTTCAAGTCATCGAATGGGTCTTTGAGCAATCAAAAAAGCATCCAAAATAGTCCAGCGAGTTGCTTCATAATTCTACAGAAAATTTGATGTCATCGAGCAACTCCTCGATGTCATCGAGAAAGTCTTCGAGTAATCAAGAATGAAACCCAATATGTCTAGCAACCAACTTGATTTTCATGTAAAAATTTAATGTCATCGAGTTGTGTTCGATGTCATCGAACCATGGCCTCAATGTCATCAAACGATGGTCGATGACAGAAACGAATGAAGTAGATTACAACACTTTGTTCTTTCAACTTCCTTCCTTCTCCACTCGGTTTTCTTAGATCTTGGGGTCTTGAAATCTTCAATCCTAGTCTCCAAAGATCCATTATATACCTTGGCAATTCTTAAGCATTAAATCCATGCTTTTAGCATTCTTTTCAATCCAAGCTCTTAAAATTACCTTGTAACACAAACATGTATAAAATACACCATTAAGCATTATCATGTTCGCAAAACCAAGATATAAATGGGGAAAAATAAGCAATATTTGAGTCTCAACATACTTCCCTACCAGCGTTTTTCTAGTCCCGAGCAAAACATGCGTAAAATAATCTTCCATCTTCAAATTTTAAAACCTTTTTTCAGGAAACAATCTTCCATCTTCAAATTTTAAAACCTTTTTTTAGGAAACAATCATTTAAGAAATCAAGTATGGATGAGTAAAGTCAAGATAAGAAAGTGAGATTTTGAAAACATAGAGTCGAATCACATAAGCAATCAATCAAATAGGTTCTTTATCGGTTTTAAAATCATAAATTCATGTATCATGTTTTTCCAATGTGCTTGGTGAATATCAACTTACTTCCCATGAACACACTATCAGTTCATAATGTTAGCCATGTTCATCACATCACAATTAGTCAAAAACTCAAGTACTGAACATATCCCCCTTTTCCTTCTTTTTCCAATTTCTGATTTTATATCGATAGTTACTCCTATTCATTCTTTTTCAAACATTACCTCCTTTTTAGAGACCTTTTCATTCTCCTCAAAGATGTTGTCATTCTTCATTTTTTTTCATCATTCATGGCCTTTTTGTCGATCTCCTATTTTTTAACTGGTTTTTCATCTTTTATGGTGAATAAAATTCTCTAGACTCAATTCTCAATGTCTATTAATGATTCACATGCTACCAATAAGAAATCCTAGCATATCCCAAGGAAGCAACTTGAACATGTTTTGCGATTTAGATTAACATGATATACAAATTTCCTTCTTAATCATTTGAATTCAAGAACCTTAGATGATAGTTTATTTGGGCGATCAAACTTCAACAATTCAAGGTTCAATTTTCATCTTATTATCCCACTTAAGACATTCTTAATTATAAAAGCTATCGCTTCCAAACAAGTTTCAGTTTAAAAATTGAAAATTTTCACCATCTTTGCTCAAAACTAAACAAAATAGTAATTAGTTTACCTAATCAACACCCCCCAAACCTAAAATGTACATTGTCCTAAATGTAAAAGAAATAGGCATGTAATGCATACGAGACAATGAAAAGAAAGGGAGTAGTGATGGAGAGATAGTACCTAGAGGAAGGAATTTGAAGCGTTTCTGCGAATCTTAGCATGAAATGGGTTAGCACAAAATAAAATGAAACAAACTGGAAGCCAACTATCCTAGTCCTAAATCTTATGAAAACAATAAACCTAACTACACATCTGTCAAAGTAGGAGGTCAATCCTGGTACACAAGATTAATCAGAGGTATGGACATGTCCTCTGAATTAAATTCCTCAACAAATGGCTTTGACCAATGTCCATTTAGTTAAAGCATTGCCATTGTTGGAATTCTTTATCTCAATGGCCCGAGGAGGATAAACATTCGTAATTGTGAACAGGCCGATCCAACGGGATCGGAGTTTACTTAGAAAAAGATGTACCCGAGAATTGTACAAAAGGACTTTTTGACCAGTCAAGAATGTTTTCCTAAGGATGTTCTTATCATGGAACACCTTCATCCTGTCCTTATAAATTCTCGAGTTCTCGTATGCATCATTCTGGATTTTCTCGAGTTCATTTAACTGAAGTTTGTGTAGTAAGCCGGCGTTGTCTAAATCGAAGTTCATATTTTTAATAGCCAAGTAGGCTCTACGTTCCAATTCCACAGGTAAGTGGAAAGCTTTTCTATAGACTATTTTAAAGGGAGACATTCCAATGGGTGTCTTAAAGGTTGTACGGTAAACTGATAAAGCATCAGTCAATCAAATTGACCAATCCTTACGTTCAGGGTTAACCGTTTTCTTTATAATATGATTAATTTCCCTATTGGAGATCTCAGCTTGCCCACTTGTCTATGGGCGGTATGGAGTGCTTACCTTATGAGAGATGCCATATTTATTCATTAAATTTATAAATGGCTTATTAAAGAAATGTGAGCCTCCATCTCCAATGATAGCCCGAGGCATTTTGAACCGGGAAAGGATGTTTTCTTTTAAGAATTTAATGACCGTTTGATGGTCATTATATCCAGCACGGGATCACTTCGACCCATTTAGTGACATAGTCTACAACTAGCAAAATATATAAATTTACAAAGGATTGGGGGAATGGTCCCATGAAATTGATGCCCCAGCAATCAAACACTTCAATGATCAGAATGGGGTTTAGAGACATCATATTTTGATGGGACAATGCTCCCAACTTTTGACAATGCTCACAAGCTTTGTAAAACTCATGAGAATCTCTGAACATAATGGGCTAATAAAAGTCGTACTGTAGAATTTTGGTTGTGGTCTTTTTAGCAGAAAAGTGACCACCACAGGCCTAAGAGTGATAGAAGGAGATGAAACTTTAGTGTTCATTGTCTAGCACACATCTCCTTAGAATCTGGTCTGGGCAATATTTTAATAAATATGGATCATCCTAGAAAAATTTGCATACCTCGGCAAAGAATTTCTTCTTATCTTCGTAGTCCAATGTGTTGGCTTGAAACTCATGGTAAGATAATTAGCAATATCAACAAACCAAGGTGAGTGGGAGACTTTAAACAATTATTCGTCAGGGAACATGTCATTTATCGGTATCATCTCAAGGGAATCAGGAAAATCAAGTCATGAAAGATGATCAACCACTATGTTCTCTACTCCCCTTTTATCTTTTATTTTCAAGTCAAATCTTGGAGTAGAAGGATCCATCTTATCAAGTGGGGCTTAGTATAGTGGAAAGATCTTTCAAGAATTTGTCATATGAAGGAATTTGTTTGATGAGATCCAGTAGAAGGATGTTAACCTTCACTTGCTTAAGCACCTCTAAAATATCCTTAGAGTTAGACAGAGGTTTTTGTGTAACCAACCGTTGGGGGAATGAAGCAATCAGCTTACCTTGAGGTTCCGATTCCTACCCTTGTGGAGCAGTGTTAGGTCCATTATTCTCATCTACTTCTAGATCCTTAGGCTTTTTAGCCCTTACCGAAATAGTTTTGTCAATTATCTTCCCACTCCCAGGAGTGGTGATAGATTTAGCTTGCTCTATTTGATTTGAAGAGCTTAGGTCACCAATTTCACATTGTGGTTTTGGATTGGGGAGAGATTGGGCTGGAAGCACCCCTTTCTCCCCAGTAATTAAATGTGACTCAATCCATTGAATGGCTATAGTGAGGTCTTGAAAGGCTTGTAATGTGCCTTGATTGAAAAGCTCTTAATTTTAGATGTGTTTTGAAATCGAATCTTCCTTAGGTTTCCTTTGTTCCAAAAATTGGTTAAGGATCCCTTGAGGAGTAGCATTTTGCCCATTCATCCAACTGAAGTTCGGATGGTTTCTCCAGCTAGAGTTGTATGTGTTTGAGGTGCTTCCCTTGAAAGGCCCCTGGTAGTTGTTTACGGCATTCGACTGCTCATTCAATATTTCTTGAAAGGGAGGTATTGTTGGACAATTTTCAGTGGTAAGAATGTTGCACGCATAAATACTGCAAATAACTTCCTTAACCTTTTCCTTCTTAAGTTCCATGGCCTTGAGTTTTCTTGTGAGATTGGCCACTTTAGCATTTATATCATCTTCCTCTTTCAGAACATACATTCCGTCCATCTCCTTTGGTTGAGTTAGATTAGAAGTGGTATTGGGCTTTGGGGAGATGTCCCATGATTGTGCATTTTTAGCAAGTTTGTCAAAATAATTCCACACATCATTGACATTGTTGTTCATGAATTCCCCATTGCACATTGTCTCGACCAATTGGTGCATGGAAGATGTCAGTCCATCGTAGAAGAAATTTGTTATGCGCCATGTTTCAAAACCATGTTGTGGGCATGAACCAACAAGATCCTTGAACCACTTCTAACATTGGAAAAATGTTTCATCTTCCTTTTGGGCGAAGTTCATGATTGACTTTCTGAGGGTGTTCGTTTACTAGCTTGATATCCATATTTCCTACATTCTCTGAAAAAATCATGCAGGAAGGTGTGCTCACCCCGCCAGTTGTAAATAATCTCGTAAAGTATGAGGAGGCAGTGCTTGATGCACCTCATTTTCATATTGAATTTCCTCAACCTGAGGTTGAGGTTGAATTGTGGGTTGATTGGCCGGTTGATTGGCAGCCATAACTTTAGTTATCTTTGAGGATCTCAAGTGGTGTCTAATCCGGTGATGGATAGGCAACCCTTAGACCAATCCTCCATCTCTTAAGAGATATCGAGTGTTATCACTGACCCACTTGGGTATAAAGAACTCTCAGCCCTCAAGTAACTAAGCTAACCTAAACGTAAGAGAGAGAAAACTGTAGCAATTAAGAAATCTAGAAAAGGAAGAGATGGAATTAGAAAGAGGTAACCAGATTGGAAGTTTTTATGTTATGATCCTACAAAACAGAAAAACAAGTTAGTTTCTAAAAACAAATTAAGAAAATTCTAACCTAAAAATAGAAAGCAAATAAACCATAATCTTAACCTAATTCTAAAACTAATTAATCTTAAAAAAAAATGCAACCGTTAGTCCCCACAATAGTGCCAACAACTTGTTCACAACCCCAAGTGTAGGGTTGCGATGTAGTAATAATCTCAGTAAGACTGAGGTTGAATCCACGGGGACTAAACTCGTGTTATTCTGAAAGTAACTAGAATTAGAACTAGAAGAAGATCTAAACCTAAATCTGGAATATAAGTAATTATGAGTAATTTAATAAAAACTTGTAAATTCAAAGGTGGGAACTAAGGTGCCCAGGGATCCACTTGTAGCTATCAGGATGTTTCCTTATTTGATTTAAGGAGCATAATTGAAATTGGAGTCCTATCATATCCAATTGGAAGATATATCAATAAAATCAATCTGAACTTTCATCAACCTAATTCTCAATGGATGAGAGTTGCGAAGGTTAGAAGATATTCCATCACCCAACCATGCCCAAGGGACAATGGTGAACAACAGGATTTAATATATTCACAATCTTAAATCAGGAAAAGAAGATACTCAAAGCTATTGCAGATCTATTGTAATTTAAGTCACAACAAACCATTAAAAACTAAAAGTATTCCTTAAATATCAAATTAGAATAAAATAAGTTCAACAAGAACAAGAATCAGATAAGAAAAACATCTCAATCATGCTAAAAGCTTCACTCCTTAGCCCTAGCTAAGGGATTTAGCCAACTATAGACATGATTGGAATCAAAACCCTAGAAGAAAACATTAAAAACTAAGGAGAAAGGAAGAAGGAACTCTTAGATAATGGCTCTACCCCTTTGCTCTACTCCTTAAAACCCTAGGTATCCTAAAAAGACTTAAGAAACCTATATTTATAGGCTAGTTTCCACACAATAGTAAGATCATATCAAATTTACACAGTTTGCGTAACTCTGCGTAACGCCTTCGATGTCATCGAAGGGGCTTGAATCCGGAAGTCGCGCCTTTTCTCCTTTCGCACTACGTAAGTCTCAATGTCATCGAGCCTTCCTAATATGTCTAGTGACCAACTTAATTTTCATGTAAAAATTCAATGTTATCGAGCTATGTTCGATGTCATCAAATCATGGCCTCGATGTCAACGAACAGTGGTCGATGATGTAGACAAATGAAGTGGATTACATCACTTTTTTCTTTCGACTTTCTTCGTTCTCCACTTGGTTTTCTTGGATCTTGGGGTCTTAAAATCTTCAATCTTGGTCTCCAAAGATTCATTCTATGCCTTGGCAATTCCTAAGCTCTAAATTCATGCTTTTAGCATTCTTTTAAAATCCAAGCTCTTAAAATCACTTTGTAACACAAACATGTATAAAATACGCCATTAAGCATTATCATGTTCACAAAACCAAGATATAAATGGGGAAAATATGCAATATTTGGGTCTCAACAACTCCTATGATCGAACCATGGCCTTTTGCCTAATGGGGGATCTACATCATCGGCCCCTTACCAACTAGCAAGGGGCAGACTAAATTTGCAGTCATCGCAGTTGACTATTTCACTAAGTGAGCCGAGGTCGAGCCCCTAGCCATGATTACCGAGTAGAAGATTACTGACTTCGTTTGGAAAAATATCATATGCCGATATAGAATCCTCCACACGATCACCCTAGACAACCGGAAGCAGTTCGATAACAACCAATTCCAAAGCATGTGCAAAAACCTCAGGATCTAGAATGTCTACTCATCACCCCGGCACCCTTAGACTAATGGACAGGTCAAAGCTGTCAACAAGATCATCAAGAACCACCTCTGAACCAAAATTAACAAAGTTAAAAGTGCCTGGGCAGAAGAGCTTCCCCCCGTTCTCTAGACGAAATAGACAGACTATTGGCCGAATGACCACAAGAGATAGCCCTTTTTCCCCGGCCTTTAGCGCTGAAGTTATTGTCTCGGTCGAGATTGGACTCCCGACTGCTCAGTTCTGCTCCTATGACGAACATCTAAATGCCAAGCAGATGAACTGGACCTCGACCTGATCGAAGAAAGAAGGGATCAAGCCCAACTCAGAGTAGCATCTCGACAATGGCAGGTCACCTGTTTCTACAATTCTAAAGAGGACGAGAAGGTTTTGAGCTGGAGACTTGGTCCTTCGAAGGACCTTCCAGAATACCAAGGAGTTTGACTTAGGAACCCTGGGACCGAATTAGGAAGGACCCTATATATTGATGAGCATGAGCAAACCATGGACGTATTGACTCAAAGACATGGAAGGACGAATCTTGCAACATTCGTGGAATTCTATTCACAACCCCAAGTGTAGGGTCGCGATGTAGTAATAATCTCAGTGAGACCGAGGTCAAATCCACAGGGATTGAACTTGTGTGTCTTCTAAATTTAACTTGAACTACAACTAGATGAAGAACTAAAATAGAAATATGAATTTAAAGGAAAAATTATGAATAAGGTTTAAATTCTCAATTAACAGGAACTAAGATGCCAAGGATCCACTTGTAGCTTCTCAGGATGCTACCTTTCTTGATTCAGGAAATCCAACTGGAATTGGAATCTTAACCTATCCAATTGGTAAAGAGAGTTAGTTGAATCTCTGGACGTCTCATGAACCTAGTCTCAATGGATAAAAGTTGTAAGGATTGGAAGTGATTACATGAAAAGGCCAAGCTATATGTCCTAGAGGGGGGGGGGGGGGGGTGAATAGGACAATGCCAAATAAAAACTAATAACAGCGGGAATAAAAAGAAAATGATAGCCAAAGTAAATCACAATGTAGTAAATTAAAGAAACCTCAAAATTCAGATCTTGAGAGATTGATACAAACGTTATTCTAAGGACAACCTTACACCAAAAACAGAGTTTATGGTAGGACAACCTTATTTATAGAAAGATCTTTGTATCAAGTCTCAAATCGAAGAGGAATACAAAAATAAATACAAACTGAATTGAAATAACTTGTAATTAAAAATGTATTGTTCTAGGGACAGCCATACACCATAAAAATGGCAGGGCAACCATGTTGGAACAACTTTCAAATGAAATTGAAAATCAAGCTGATAAAGGAATAGCAGAAAATAAATTCTAAGCTATTACAACATTCTCACAAAGCTTGAATTAAATAATTACAACATTCACCACCATACATACATCCCACAAAAATTAATTAAAGATTAGAAGTATAAACCATTCAACCACAACACAAGGGTTTATAGTGGTTCGCCTGTGTGTTCACCAACTGTTAAACAACAGCCACACAAAAAGCTACTCCACTCCTAATATCCTCACACAGGGGATATTAGCGTTCACTAAAAATAGGTTTTCCCAGGTTCACCCAAAACCCTTACAATTGTGTCTTTGTATGTGGGCTTACACAATTAAAAAACCCCACTTCTGAGTTTTCCTGGCTCTCCTCAGATAACCAATATAACAAGATTTTTCTGGCAAATCTTGAAAGAAACCAAAATAATAGAAAGGAATTTACAATATGTAAAATACCTGAATATCTCCTTCGTTGTAGCAGCCCGGTAGAACCAAATCAAAGTAGATGATTGAATGTCCAAGTTCAATGTCCAGTACTCGATTACAATGGTTCTAATTCTAATAGATTTTAAATTAAACCAAATAGGGCTTGCCTTAATTGATTTTGATTCCAAAGAAAGGGAATAACAATTCCTCTTATCAAATCAGATTGGAATAGCAGAAACAAAATCAATTAAATAAAGCTAAGGAAAGAGAATATTAAATAAGCACACTTAGCTTAGATGGAGCACAGAATTATCTCTCAGAAGTTCGACGAAGATTGGCTTGAATACTTTAATTAAATTGATGATTTCTTCTGAGATTCGTGCACTATTTATAAGTGAGAAGATTGGGTCTTCGACTGGTCTAGAGTGCTCTTCGACTAGTCGAAGAAACAACAGATATTTGAAAAATCCGGCGGGATATGCTCTGACCGTTCTACGACTGGTCGAAGCTTTCCTACGATTGGTCGTAGGTTTCCTTCGACTGGCCGTAGGTCCTGCAAATCTTCGCTGGACTTCGAGTCGAAGATTGTACGACTGGTCAAAGATCAGTCGACACTGTTCCTACGACTGGTCGAACAGATTCCTGGACTAGTCGAAGGCTAACAGATTTTATCTAGAATTTTGTAACAAACTCACGACTGGTCGAGGATTTTCTTAGACTGGTCGAAGCAAGTCTAGGACTAGTCGAAGAAGACTTAGGACTAGTCGAAGAACAGACCAATCACATGTAAAATAAACATTCGGTTTATGTATCCAAAATGACCTACTTCTAAGGTCAACCTATGGTCAATCAAACCTCAACCATGAAGTATGGACATTGAAACATTCGGAACAAGAGACCTTGAAGTATGAGCCTTGAAGTCTTGATGTAGATCAAACCTTGATGTAGCTCAATCTTGAAAGTGTACAAACTGCCTTGAACTCTTCTTGAAGTCTTGCAGCTTGAGTCTTGTCTTGTGAGCAGTTCTTTCATTCAAGATTGATCCTTGTACTTGTGAGCTTTGCTTGTTGTGAGCTTAGCTTGTTCATGAATGTTGATCCTTGAAAGAGCTTCACTTAAGCAAGTTATATATAACATAATAGTGATTTTATCATCACAAATTTGACAACAGACAGGGATATAAACTATAGCACTTACAATCTCCCCCTTTGTTAAATTAGTGACAAAACACATAATCAAGATAAACAAGAGTAAAACAACTGGTTAATACCTGCAAATCAATATTCAATATTCAACATTCAACCAGTTTCATTCAACAAGATCAAACATATACTCCCCTTGACTCCCCACTCCCCCTGAGTAACATAACCAATGCTACTCCTCTCATAATCACATTAAGAACAAACCATTCTCCCCCTTTTTGTCACAATATGACAAAAGAGAACTAAATAAAGGAAGTCATGAGAGGAAACATGAGGAAGTAAGAGAGTATAGCAAAAGAGTCATAGAGATACTTAAGATAGCATCACATATATCCAGCATAAATATTACATCAAGAACAAATATCCAGCATAAAATCCAACTCAAACTCAAGCAAACAAGTGCTAAGTAATAAAGTTATTACAGACCAGAAGTCTCATAAAAACTAGTCAGAACTAGAACTTGATGAAGGAGCAGGAATAGAGGGATCAAGTTGGTGCATGCCTTTGTTCAAGCGCCTAAGATATTTGCGCATGTACTTGAATTGTAAATCATGAGCAACAGACATGTTTTCTAACTTTACATTAATATCCTCAACTTTACCCTCTAATGCACTCAGACGTGCATCAACATCAGATGGTACAAAATCTGGATCATTTGCTGAGTCAGAATCCAGTTCCTCAAAAATGATGGATCATCATTGGGAACAAGAATGCCCAAAAAATTCATATTTCTTGCAAATTATACAAAAATTAGAATTCAATCTAGCAAATATATACACTATGATACAAGTAGGCATAAATAATCAATTTAAAATGCACATGCCAAGATCAAATTTCATCTTTTTGAACCTGCTTTTATCAAGAGGTTTTGTGAAAATATCAGCACGTTGATCTTCAGTAGGAATATATTCTAGAGATATAACTTTTTCTTCTACTAATTCCCTTATATAATGAAATCTAATGTCAATATGCTTAGTACGAGAATGCTGAATAGGATTTTTTGAAATATTTATTGCACTGGAATTATCACAATGTAATAACATAGAATCCTGTTTAATTCCATAATCACTTAGCATTCGTTGCATCCAAACAAGCTGTGTACATGCATTACCAGCTGCGATATACTCAGCTTCAGCTGTTGAAAGTGATATAGAATTTTGTTTCTTACTAAACCAGGAAACTAGACAATTTCCAATAAAAAAACAACCACCACTGGTTGATTTTCTATCATCTAGATTACCAGCCCAGTCAGCATTCAAGTTCCTAGCTAATTGGACATCGGTTTCATGAGGATACCAGAGACCAAGATTTACAGTACTTGCAACATATCTAATAATTCGCTTGACAGCAATCAAGTGAGATTCTTTTGGATCAGATTGATATCTTGCGCAAATACCAACACTAAGAGAAATATCAGGTCTGCTAGCAGTTAAATATAACAAACTACCAATCATACTCCGATAAAGTTTTGAGTCAACATTTTCACCATTAGAGTCTTTTGATAGTTTCAGGAAAGTACTCATAAGAGTATCGAAATTCTTGCCATTCTCAAATCCAAATCTCTTGATTAGATTCAAGGCATACTTAGATTGAGAAATGAATATTCCTTCAGGTTGTTGCTTTACTTGCAATCCAAGGAAATAAGTCAATTCCCCAACCATGCTCATTTCGAACTATGATTTCATCAAATCTGCAAACTCAGTAGTCAAGTCAGTACAAGTTGATCCATAAATGATATCATCAACATAAATCTGTACCATTAAGATATGATCATTATGTTTTTTAACAAACAGAGTTTTATCAACAGATCCCATTTGAAAATTATGATTTAAAAGAAATTTCGTTAGTTTCTCATACCATGCCCTAGGTGCTTGTTTTAATCCATAAAGTGCCTTTTTAAGCCGATATACATGATCAGTATTTTTGGAATCTTCAAATCCCATTGGCTGTTCAACATAGACTTCTTCATGTAAATCGCCATTTAGAAAAGCACTTTTCACATCCATCTGATAGATCTTTATCTTTCTAAAACATGCAATGGATATAAATAGTTTGATAGATTCAAGACGTGCTACTGGTGCAAAGGTTTCATCGAAATCAATTCCTTCAATTTGAGTATAACCTTGTACCACCAGTCTAGCCTTGTTTCTAATTATATTTTCACATTCATCAGACTTATTTTTGAAAATTCATTTTGTTCCAATGATGTGTTTATCTTTAGGTCTTGGTACGAGATACTAAACATCATTTCTTACGAATTGGTTGAGTTCATCTTACATCGCAACAATCCAGTTCTCATCAGCAAGAGCTTCTTTTATGTTAGATGGTTCAATTTGGGATGTAAAACATACATAATTACATATATCTTCAAGTTGTCTATGGGTGCGAACACCGGTGAGAGGGTTTCCAAGAATTTGTGTGGTTGGATGATCTTTAACAGTCCTCAACTCAGAATCAGTTTGATTCGATAAAGTATCAGGTTTATCAATGATTAGTACTTCATCATTATCTGAATTAGAAATTGGTGTGTTTAAGTGATCATCAATGACAACATTAATGGATTCTTGAATCACACCAGTCCTTTTATTCAGAACCCTATAAGCTCGACTGTTTAAAGAATATCCTAGAAAAATACCTTCATCACTCTTCGTATCGAACTTTTCCAAATTTTCACGAGCACGTAAAATATAGCATTTGCTGCTAAAAACTCGAAAGTATTTAATAGTAGGCTTTTTATTGAACCACAATTCGTAAGCCGTTTTATTATTATCTTTTCTAGTGTATACTCGGTTAATAATATAGCAAGCTGTGTTGACTGCTTCAGCCCAAAGATTTTTTGAGAGCTTCATGCTATTCAACATGACATTAGCCATTTATTGAAGCACCCTATTCTTCCTTTCAATAATTCCATTTTGTTGTGGAGTTTTGGGAGCAGAGAATTCATGTAATATTCCTTGGTCGGTACAAAACTTCTCAAAATTGCTATTCTCAAATTCAGATCCATGATCACTACAAATTTTACTGATTTGAGAAGATTTTTCAGTTTGAATCCTTTTGAGAACTTTTCTTACTTCTTCAAGGGTTTCAGATTTATCCCTTAAGAAGACTACCTAAGTAAATCTGGTAAAGTCATCAACTATTACCAAGATATATTTTTTACCACCACGACTTTCCGTTCTGGTAGGTCCTATCAGATCCATGTGGAGAAGTTCGAGTGGTCTAGATGTGGTATTTGAATTCACCTTTTTGTGTGAGTTCTTTGTTTGTTTGCCTATCTGGCACTCACCACATAATTTATCTAATTTCTGAAGTTTGGGTAAACCTCTTACAAGTTCTCGTTTGCTCAATCGATATAAATTTTGATAATGTACATGTCCAAGACGTTTGTGCCATAAATCAGTCTCGTCTGTATGGACCATGTAACATGTTTGATTAGATGAGCTGGATTCACTAATAATATAGCAATTTTCAGACGTTCTACGTCCAGTTAATATTACAGAACCCTTATTGTTTAGTATTTCACAGCTTTGATTAGAAAACCGAACATTATGGTTATTATCACATATTTTTGATATACTAAGCAAGTTGTGTTTTAGGCCTTCAACGTATAAAACATTTTTAAACACAAGAAGATTAAAAGGTTGAACCGTACCTTGGCCTATAATCTTACAGTTGCTACCATCACCAAATGTGACTGAACCATCAGTCATATCTTTCAGATCGGTGAATAAAGCTTTGTCACCTGTCATATGCCTAGAGCATCCACTGTCTAGGTACCACTTTGAATGACTTGTTGCTTTGAAAGCAGTGTGAGCAACCAAGCAGGTAACTTTAGGAACCCATTTCATAACTGTTTTGGGTTTATGAACATAGTTGGTCTTCTTTTGTGTATATTTGTAGGAATGACCTATAGAGTTAGATTTTAAGAGCTCCTTGAGTAAATCAACTATCTTTTCAGCTAGTGGATTTTGTTTCTGATTAAAGTTGACATGGCTGTTTCTAGGTTTTTGAAAAGTTTTAGAATTTTTAGAAAAATATTGATAAGTACTTTTCCCTTTTGAGTTTGAGGACTCTCCTTTAACAAACATAGGAGGAGTATACTTTTGTTTAGGAGGTAATTTTTTATCATAGCCCAACCCGGATCGATCGCCACATTTTCTTGATCCGGATAAAAGTTTCTCTAACTTTGGATCACCTTGGGCATATTTCCATGTGTCCTTTAAACTCAGAAGAGAAGATACTTCTGTTTTAAGATTCTCAATTTCAGATTTTAAATCAACAATCAGTGAGTTTTTGAATTCCAAATCACATTTTGATTTTTCAAAACAATCTGAAATTTGTGATTTTTCTAAGACAAGTGATTCAAAACAATTTTTGAGTTTAGAAAACTTTTCTTTTGGAAGTTTAAGTTTGACAGCAATTTTACAACTTTCCTTATATAGGGCATTGTAAGCGTCTTGAAGATCATCTTCATTTTCACATTCACTATTCAGATTTTCTTCACTTGTAGAGTCATTATCTGAAAATGTGAATTTGGCTAGAGTCATAAGAGCTTTAACCTCATTGCCCGACTCAGTTTCAGAATCTTCTGATTCAGAAGAACCTTCAGAATCAGATGATTCATCCCATGCAGCCAACATACCCTTCTTCTTGGGTTTGTCCCTTTTAGGACATCTATTTGCTAAGTGCCCATATTCTAGACAGTTGTAACATTGACTATCTTTCAAAGATTTTCGAGATTTGGTTCTAAACTTCTTTTTGTCATTTGATTTTTGAAAATCAACCCTTTTCTTGCTTTTAAAAATCTTGTAAAATTTTTTAGCTAAAAGAGCCATATCATCTTCTGAATTACATTTAGAAGATTTTAGTGCGATAGATTTTCCTTTAGGAGCTTTAAAGTTTAACTCGTAGGTTTGTAGTGAACCAACTAGTTCTTCTACCCTCATATTATCCGTATCACGAAGTTCCTGGATCGCGGTTACTTTAGAATTGAACCGTTCAGGAAGTGAGCGTAGTATTTTTGCACACACTTTACTTTTTGGGATTTTATCGCCAAGACCCCACATTGAGTTTACAATGTCATTCAATCTAGTGTAAAAGTCCATAAACATTTCATTTTCCTCCATATGAATTTCTTCAAATCTGGTTGTGAGTAGTTGGACTTTAGATTTTTTTGACAATTGTAGTACCCTCGTGTGTCATTTCTAATATATCCCAAGCTTGCTTTGCAGTATCACAGGAAATGATTCTTTTGAACTCATCCGGTGATAGTGCGCAAGTAATTGCATTTAGTGCTTTAGCATTTACACTACTCTCACTTTTCTGAAGGGTGGTCCATTGGTAATATGGTGTGGTTTTCATAGACTTTGAACCATCAACCCCAGTAACTTCCATGATAGGAGGATTCCATTCAGTCACTGTGGCTTGCCACACATTTTCATCCATTGATTTGAGGAAGATCCTCATTCTGGCTTTCCAATAGGCATAGTTGGAGCCATCAAAGGGTGGAGGCCTAGTGACTGAAAGGCTATCAAAATTTGACATCTTAAATAGCTTAAATCGTTAGCTCAGGAATTAAATCCAAGAATAAAAAAGAGCTATTAGGCTCTGATACCACTTGAAAAGGCCAAGCTATATGTCCTAGAGGGGGGGGGGGGGGGGTGAATAGGACAATGCCAAATAAAAACTAATAATAGCGGAAATAAAAAGAAAATGATAGCCAAAGTAAATCACAATGCAGTAAATTAAAGAAACCTCAAAATTCAGATCTTGAGAGATTGATACAAACGTTGTTCTAAGGACAACCTTACAACAAAAACAGAGTTTATGGTAGGACAACCTTATTTCTAGAAAGATCTTTGTATCAAGTCTCAAATCAAAGAGGAATACAAAAATAAATACAAACTGAATTGAAATAACTTGTAATTAAAAATGTATTGTTCTAGGGACAACCATACACCATAAAAATGGCAGGGCAACCATGTTGGAACAACTTTCAAATGAAATTGAAAATCAAGCTGATAAAGGAATAGCAGAAAATAAATTCTAAGCTATTACAACATTCTCACAAAGCTTGAATTAAATAATTACAACATTCACCACCATACATACATCCCACAAAAATTAATTAAAGATTAGAAGTATAAACCATTCAACCACAACACAAGGGTTTATAGTGGTTCGCCTGTGTGTTCACCAACTGTTAAACAACAGCCACACAAAAAGCTACTCCACTCCTAATATCCTCACATAGGGGATATTAGCGTTCACTAAAAATAGGTTTTCCCAGGTTCACCCAAAACCCTTACAATTGTGTCTTTGTATGTGGGCTTACACAATTAAAAAAACCCCACTTCTGAGTTTTCCTGGCTCTCCTCAGATAACCAATATAACAAGATTTTTCTGGCAAATCTTGAAAGAAACCAAAATAGAAAGGAATTTACAATATGTAAAATACCTGAATATCTCCTTCGTTGTAGCAGCCCGGTAGAACCAAATCAAAGTAGATGATTGAATGTCCAAGTTCAATGTCCAGTACTCGATTACAATGGTTCTAATTCTAATAGATTTTAAATTAAACCAAATAGGGCTTGCCTTAATTGATTTTGATTCCAAAGAAAGGGAATAACAATTCCTCTTATCAAATCAGATTGGAATAGCAGAAACAAAATCAATTAAATAAAGCTAAGGAAAGAGAATATTAAATAAGCACACTTAGCTTAGATGGAGCACAGAATTATCTCTCAGAAGTTCGACGAAGATTGGCTTGAATACTTTAATTAAATCGATGATTTCTTCTGAGATTCGTGCACTATTTATAAGTGAGAAGATTGGGTCTTCGACTGGTCTAGAGTGCTCTTCGACTAGTCGAAGAAACAACAGATATTTGAAAAATCCGGCGGGATATGCTCTGGCCGTTCTACGACTGGTCGAAGCTTTCCTACGACTGGTCGTAGGTCACCTACGACTGGTCGTAGGTTTCCTTCGACTGGTCGTAGGTCCTGCAAATCTTCGCTGGACTTCGAGTCGAAGATTGTATGACTGGTCGAAGATCAGTCGACACTGTTCCTACGACTGGTCGAACAGATTCCTGGACTAGTCGAAGGCTAACAGATTTTATCCGGAATTTTGTAACAAACTCACGACTGGTCGAGGATTTTCTTAGACTGGTCAAAGCAAGTCTAGGACTAGTCGAAGAAGACTTAGGACTAGTCGATGAACAGACCAATCACATGTAAAATAAACATTCGGTTTATGTATCCAAAATGACCTACTTCTAAGGTCAACCTATGGTCAATCAAACCTCAACCATGAAGTATGGACATTGAAACATTCGGAACAAGAGACCTTGAAGTATGAGCTTGAAGTCTTGATGTAGATCAAACCTTGATGTAGCTCAATCTTGAAAGTGTACAAACTGCCTTGAACTCTTCTTGAAGTCTTGCAGCTTGAGTCTTGTCTTGTGAGCAGTTCTTTCATTCAAGATTGATCCTTGTACTTGTGAGCTTTGCTTGTTGTGAGCTTAGCTTGTTCATGAATGTTGATCCTTGAAAGAGCTTCACTTAAGCAAGTTATATATAACATAATAGTGATTTTGTCATCACAAATTTGACAACAGACAGGGATATAAACTATAACACTTACATTACATCATTTAACCATGCTCATGAGACAATAGAAAACAACAAGATATACCAAGCCCACAACTAATCATAGGAGAATTGTGAAGATTAGGAAGGATTTCATCACCCTACCATGCCCAAGCGATGATGGTGAACAATGGGGCTTACTAATTTCACAATCTCAAATCAGGAAAAGAAGATATTCAAAGCTATCGCAAATCTATTGTAATTTGTCACAACAAACCATTAAAAACTAAAAATATTCCTTAATAAAGAACTAGAATCCATAAGAGTTTAACAAAATATTGAATCAAAATAAAGCAAACATCCCAATCACACTACAAGCTTCACCTCTTAGCCCTAGCTAAGAGGTTTACCCAACTATTGACATAATTGAACTAAGAACTCTTAAACAAAATAAAAAAACCAACCAAGGAAGAAGAAAAACTCCCGAGCAGTGGCTCCACCCTTTTGATCTACTCATTGAACCCTAGAAGATGCTTAGGAACATCCTAAGAACTCCTATTTATAGTTAGGGAACTCCAACTTTCGCACCAAGCTGGAAAAATCCAGAAACCGCCTCAAATTTATGTAGTCTATGTAGAATTTGCATAACCCTCGACTAGTTGAGGATAACCTTCGATTGGCCAAGGGTCACCTTCGACTGGTTGAGGACAGTTTTCGATTGGTCAAGGATCACGCAAAATTAAAAGTCCATGTTTTTGGAGTTCAAGTCTAACTTTCTTCGACTAGTCGAGTCAGAGCTAGGACTAGTCAATCCAGAGCTTCGACTAGTCGAGAATTATGCATATTCACTTCAAATCTTCGATTTTCTTCATTCCTCACTTGGTTTTCTTGAATCTTTAGCACGTAATTCCTCATTTTTGGTCTTCCAAGATCCAACCTTTGGCTTGGTGATTCTTGGGCATTCAATCCATGCTTTTAGCATTCTTTTCAATCCAAACTCCCAGATTCACCTTACAACAAAAACATGTATAAAATAGACCATTAAGCATTATCATGTTCATAAAACCAAGATATAAATGGAGGATAATATGCAATATTTGACCCTCAACATATCTCCAACCAACATTTTGCTAGTCCCAAGCAAAGTATGCGAAAAAATATTTCGAAAACCATTGGATAATTTCCATAAGCACAAGTGGTTTAAAAAACAATCTAGATAATAGAGTTTCAAAATACATCGATGTTGATCATTATTCTCTTCTAAACTCTAGCATTCGGTAATCTTCATAACCAAGTTCAAAACATTAATCCTCCAATTAGAACAATTCCAAACATAGAGTTCCATGGGTGCATTAGGAAGTCTAGACTTATCCCATCAAAGGTTCAATTCTTTATTTTCATGATAACATTGATAATCAAAAAAGCATTCAGGGCAACCAAAACCTAGATCGAAAGTTGCCTTGAAATTTCTCTTTTATTTCCATTTTTTAAAATTCCTCTAGCTTTTGATTTTTCCATCGATAGCTTTCACGCAATGTTCAATCTTTTTAAAGATCTTTAATAGATGGCCTTTTTCGACGACAACTGTTTTTTTTTTTTTTTGGCTGAGCATTATTATTATTATTTTTGAATATGATGGACAAATTCCCCAGGCTGGTCCCTTTCATGTTAAATAATCACCAAGTTAGCAATTCAGTGTTAACCAAAACTTTAATGTGAAGGCTAGATGTGACATGTGAAATCATGACTTGATCAATGTTTAAAACTTCTAATCTGGATTACTAATTTTTACTTAACTTTGAAATCTCCAAGTAACTGAATCCAAGAGATATAAATCATCAACGTTAAGCATCTTATACTTCTAATTTTCAATTTTTTTCCAATTTTTTTTAATAATTTTTGCTCAAAGACTAAGAAAACAACTAATTAGTTTACCTAATCTCCCATCCCCAACCTAAAATCTACATTCTCCTCATTGTAAAAGAAATCATCATGTAATGCAAAATAGGCAGTGAAAAGAAAAGGGAAGTGGTGGAAAGATAATACCCGAAGAAGGAATTTTGAAGCTTTTCCAATGATCTTAGTGTGAAGATGGGTTAGCATGAAAGACTTGAATAGACGATAAGCAAACTATCCTAAATAGCAGAAAGTAGTAAACCTAGCTAGGAAAACAATGGAAAGCTACTCAGTCAAGCCACAAGGTTCTTCCTCCAGTCAGTATCTTGATAAATTCCTCAATAGGTTTCTTAACAAGATCATCCAAAAGCCCTTTTTGCAATAGGCTTGGATGCCTTGAAGCATAAATTTTCAGAGAAATTTGTGGACCTCAGCATAAAGTTTCCTTTTAATCTCCTGAGGTGTCCAAAGTATATATGATTCACCTGTGATAGAGAAAGTTTCAGAGTTAGTACAACATGATGAATCAGAGACTACAAGTAAATAAAATTCAGAAAAATTCTCAGTAGGTTATGTAGTCTCAACACATTTCGAAGTTTCAGACTTTAGTTCACTTTTTAACTCCTCCTCCTTTAATGGTAAGTATTCAGGATCTGTGGAAGGAGGGGCTTCAGAATAAGGGTTCTCTCGGACAGTAACAACTATTGAGGTATTGTTTTGCAAGACATCTATTATTTCTTTTATCATGGGATCATTTGAATCTGTAAAGTATGCCAAGTAATCTTCCAGAGAGTTGAGAGAGTCAGTTGAGATGGACTCGTTCTCCACATTAAGGTCAGTGATGATATGCCCAATAATTCCTTCGTCTTCTCTTAGAATAGAGGGAAACATGCTCTCTTGCTTTTCACCTTGGTGGGAGTCAATTGGCACCAGATACATCTCGCCCTACCCTATATAGGTAGATTGAAGATTAGTATGCAAAGAATTATGTGAAGACTCTATTCATTGACACTGCTGAGTAGGGGCATTGTATCGTCAAGGGTGTGAAGCTCAGATGGTGGTCTCAAATGGGTGGTTTCAAATTCCAGAATCATCTCGAGCAACTTGTCCATCTCCCTAATCATCTCGGGCCAAGTATGTCTCAAAGGAGTCATGTGATTCACTTGGAAGAGACTCTTCCTCCATATTTAAATCAAACGTGACAGATGGGTGGAGTAGATCATTATGGTCGACAACTTCCCTGAGCCATAATTGAAATCGATTTCAGTGAATCTTGGGTTGTAAACTCATGATTATCATCCTAATACTCATCATCTTCTAATTCAGTATAGTTCATAAGTAGAATGAGATCACTTCCTCACACTGTTTTTCTAGGTTGAGGTGATGCTCGAATAGACTAGCCTCTTCCTCCTCATTGAAGTCAAGTGTGTTATGCGATTGGAGTGTGTCAGTATCATTATATTTGAAAGACACCCATGTCTCTTGGTCATTCCTTTGGAAATCATTGAGATCGACTCTTCAGGAAATTAAACTGTATGCTCATTAAAAGGATCCAACTCCTCATCCCCAATTCCAGTGTCCTCCACAAGTGAATTAGGATTACTTTCCTCGTATTGTGTTTCTGGATTGGGTTGAGGCTGGGATAAACTAGCCTCCACTATCTTATCGAGCCACGATTCAAGTGCTTCTAATGTTTTTCTAATGCCTGCAAAATAGTTTGTGTTACTCTGAAGTGAATCCTCTTAGATCATTTCTGGTTGGATTTCAAAGGTAGAGAATCCAAGAGAATTGTCATTATAATGTATTGCTGATTCAACTTCCCAATATTGATGTTTCCACTGATTATAGTCGTACAGGTCGTAGGTGGGAGAGTCTGATGGTTGTTGGTACATATTATCACCCATAATATAATCACGCATTATTTTCTTCTTGTCTGATGGGTAATAATAGTTCCCACTCCCAAAATCAGGATGACCCCAACAATCACGTACTATTATTTTAGTCCGTGGAGTGTAACTATTCTTCGGCATATGATCACGTAAGGACTTCTTAACTCGATGATGGTTTTAGAAAAAATTTGAGACATAGGCTGTTTCCTAACATAATCATCTGACAACCCTTCACAATATCTCCCAGGTTCTAAAACTAGCTCAGCATATTGACATTCCCACTCTTTCATATACATAGTGAAACCCTAATCCTGAACCTAATCCTAAAATAAAAGAAATTCCTATAACAATAAGAAATCTAGGAATAGAGAGAGAGAGAGAGAGAGAGAGAGAGAGAGAGAGAATTAGAAAGAGGTTACTAAATTAGAAATTTCTATAGCAAGATCCTGCAAAAAAAGTTAGTTTTTAAAAACAAATTAGGAAAGTTTCTAATCTTAGAAATAAAAAGATGAGTTAGTTTCTAAAACTAAGTAGGAAAGTTTCTAATCCTAGAAATATAAAGATAAGTTCGTTTCTTAAACAAAATCGAGAAAAATCCTAACCTAAAAACAAAACTAAAAGTTAGTGCTAATCTTAACCTAATTCCAAAACTAATTAAATTCAAAAAAACGCAATTGTCAATCCCCGACAATGGCACCAAAAACTTGTTCACAACCCCAGGTGTAGGGTTACGATGTAGCAATAATCTCGGTGTGACAGAGGTCGAATCCACAGGGATTGAACTTGTGTCTTCTGAATTTAACTAGAACTAGAACTAGATGAAGAACTAAAATAGAAATCTAAATTTAAAGGAGTAATTATGAATAAGGTTTAAATTATCAATTAAAAGGAACTAGGGTGCCAAGGATCCACTTGTAGCTTCTCAGGATGCTACCTTGCTTGATTCAGAAAATCCAACTG